>NW_027492987.1:272500-424635 GCF_021521415.1 Bidens hawaiensis | reverse complement strand
AAAGGGCGTCGAAGAGGCTGCAGCCAAAGATGTGTTGCTTGCCAACCTTACAAAGAACGAAGCCGAACGCGCCCGTAATGAAGCTCAAGCTGCCCTCCAGGAGGCTCTGGTTACCAAGGAATGGCTTCTCCGAGAAGCGTTGTCTCAGGTATGCGCAGTTTCACAATTTCTTTACGCTTTTCCTTAAGAGTTTTTGATATACTTCTGTTTTTTAGGTTGTGCATCGGGTGTTCACGAACACATCATATGATGATGCGATGAGCGCAGCCCTCAACGCTTCTCATGAGGATGGGGAAAAGGCTGGCTTCCTGCTTGGTCTAGGGTTTGTTGAACAAGGCATTCCGCCTTCCAACTTCCCTCTTTACAATGTGGATACTGAAGCTGCGTATGACCAAGCAGTGAATCAGTATGCCGCCTTCCCGCATCCGGTGGTGGAGAAGGTAAATGAGATTGCTGCTGCTGATGATGGGCTAGCTATCCTCAAAGCTTTCCTTGAACCGCCACACTCTACTGATGGTGCGGGTCCAAGTGGGAGTGGTCCTGAAGCTTGATACTTTAGATCCCGTTCCACCATTAGAGTAGATTTTTATGTTTGTAGACTTCTAATCTTGTATGCGGGTATGTACCCAGCAATTCTTGTAATGTTTGAATGTTGATGGAATAAAGATTATTTGTTAATGCATTGCCTTGTTTATTTCTCGCATATTTTGTTTTAACTTAGCAATTTCTTGAGTACTTAGATAAGTTAACTTTTCAACGTGGCAGATAACTTATAAGTTAAAGTTTTCTTCCTCTTTCGTGATTGTGCGGATAAGACCGTCACTTTCACTTAGTAGGATGGCTAAACTTTACCTATATCTGACCTGCGTGGAAGTTTTCCTCATCTTTTCCTTTGAAATATTCTATGTGTTTTGAATAAGTTAACCTTTCGACGCGCGGATTGCCAATAGGTTAATGTTCAGTTTCCTCTATCATGATTGTGCGGGTAGGATCGTCACTTTCATTTATTGGGGTGACCAAACTTCACCTATAGCTGACCTGCGTGAAGGTTTTCCTTATCTTTTCCTTAGAAATTTTTATCGTTTTATGTGTTTATGCGGGTTTTGCCGCCTTCCACACGCAACGACTTACTTCTTCCCATATTTATGCGGTGAATACCGGCATATCAGTGTGGGAAGTTCATAAGTATAAAGGTAAGGCTATCAACACAATGTGAAAGGAGAATCATTTCCATTAGAAGTGGCTCTAGGCCTTTTCTTTACAAGTTTGGAATTGATCTACATGTAACATTTGCGTAATTGAGCTCCGTTCCATGTTCTTGGGATAGGAGTGCCATCGAGCCTTTCGAGCCGGTATGCGCCTTTTCCCAAAACTTCTTTGATAATGTACGGTCCTTCCCAGACCGGTGCCAGTTTTCCTGGGCGCTCTTGGTTTGAAGCCTCGTTGTTACGCAATATGTAGTCTCCTACATTGAAGTTGCAGAGTTTTACCCGCGTGTTGTAGTACTTTTGCATTTGTCGCTTGTAGTTTTCTTCACGCGCTGCGGCTAAGTCTCTGCGTTCCTCGGTTAGCATAAGGTCTAACCGTCTTTCCGCATCATTGTCTTCTGGCTGAATCAAGACCCTTGGTGAGGGTAAACCAATTTCGACTGGGACCATGGCTTCAGTGCCATAAGTGAGGCTGAACGGGGTTTCTCCCGTACTGGCCTTTTTCAGCGTTCTGTTTGCCCAAAGGACGTGTGGAACTTCGTCTACCCAGCCGGATCTGTGTTCCAGGAGTCTTTTCTTTATGCCTTCGATGATGCTTTTATTTGCTCTTTCCACCTCACCGTTACCTTGCGGGTGTGCCACTGAGGTAAAGGTGTGGGTGATTTGAAGTTCTTCCAGCCACTTTTGTAGCTTCTTGTCAGCAAAGTTGGTGCCGTTATCACTCACCAAAGTCTGTGGAAGTCCAAAAACGACAAATAATAAATTCCCAAATAAATTTTTTAATATGTTTTGCGGTTGTTTGGCTAAGGGTTTTGCTTCTATCCACTTGGTGAAGTAGTCGATGGCTACCACTAGAAATTGAAGGTTTCCTGCTGCTATGGGAAATGGGCCTGTCACATCGATGGCCCACTTCTGAAATGGCCATGAAGAGGTGACTGGAACAAGTTCATTCTTCGGGCGATGCGTGTTGGGTGCGTAGAGCTGGCAAGCCCTACACTTTCGAATGTATGACAGCGCATCCATATGCATACCCGGCCAAAAGTATCCCACGTTGTTTAGCTTAGCTACAACAGCGCGTGGACCTGCGTGTACTCCACAGATGCCTTCGTGTACTTCCCTTAGGAGGTAGTCAGCATCTTGGTTGTCCACGCATCTTAAGAGTGGGCCAAGAAAGTTACGTCTGTAAAGGATGTCATCGATGAGTTGATAGTTTAATGCTTTACAACGTATTTTTCTTGCCTGTGTTTTTTACTCTGGTAGTATACCCGCTGCAAGGTAATTTATTATCGGTGTCATCCACGTTTCTGTGCCAGTTTGGATGACACAAATTTCCTTGTGCGGGACTGATGGTGATTCAAGGAGTTCAATGCGGATGTCCTTTCCCAAATGGGTGAAGGCTAATGATGCAAGCTTGCTTAACGCATCCGCAGATTTGTTTTCGTTACGCTTGACGTGTATGACTTTACAATCATTAAAATCACGCATAAGGGTTTTTGCTTGTGCGAGGTACAGGGCCATTGTGTCGTTCACGGCCGTGTACGTCCCGTTTATTTGGTTGGCTACTAACATGGAATCCACGTGGGCTTCCAAGTTTTTCACTCCCATCTTACGCGCAATTCTCAGCCCGGCCAAGAAGGCTTCATACTCGGCTTCGTTATTCGTACTTGGAAAATCCAGTCGAATAGCGTAAGTGTATTCTTGGCCTGCTGGGTTGGTTAGTTTCAACCCTGCGCCTGAACCCTCGTTGCTGGCTGCTCCATCGGTGTAGAGTCGCCAGACATCATTGATGTCCTGTGCTGGGGAGGGTTGAGCCTCCTCCTGTCACTCTTTCTCCCGCGAAGTGGGGACTTCTGCTATAAAGTCGGCCAGGACCTGGCCTTTTATGGCTGGTCTTGGCTTGTACTTTATCGCATATTCCCCCAACTCAATTGCCCATTTGGCTAGACGTCCCGATAACTCGGGTTTGCCTAGAACGTTTGCAAGTTTGAAGTTGGTGAGAATGGTGACTGGGTGACCTTGGAAATATCGTCTTAGCCTGCGTGAAGCCTGTACAAGTGCTAAGACTAGTTTTTCCAGGGTGGAGTACCGGGTTTCTACGTCTGTTAGGACACGGCTAACATAGTAAATAGGCATCTGGATACCTTTTCGCTCTACTAGCAGGACTGCCCCCGGTTGCTCTCTCCGTGGCAGAAAGATATATGATTAATTCCTCCCCCGCTTCTGGTGCTGTGAGCGTTGGGAGTTTGATTAAGCGTGACAGAATTTCTTGAAAAGCTGCTTCCGCTTCTGGTGTCCAGCGGAAGTGCGTTTTCTTTAAACAGTTTCTCAATGTTGACACGAATGGGAACGACCTATCCGCATGGTTTGACAAAAAGCGGTTAAGTGCGACTAGGCGTCCATTCAGTGTCTGGGCTTGCTTGATGGTAGTAGGTGATTCCATTTTGATAATGGCTTCGACCTTTTCAGGTTTCGCTCTGAAGCCATCTTTAGTAACAATGACTCCCAAGAACTTCCCTTCTTCCATCCCAAAGGAACACTTGCTCGGGTTGAGCTTCATGTTTATCTTTCTGAGCGTGTTGAAAGTTTCTTCGATATCTTTCAACATCGCTTCTGGCTCAGGGCTTTTGATGACCAAATCATCCATGTAGACTTCCAAGTTTCTCCCAATTTGGGCATGAAACTCTTTGTCCATCAGGCGTTGGTATGTGGACCCTGCATTCTTAAGTCCGAATGGCATCATTTGATAACAAAATGTGCCATCGGGCGTCCGAAATGCGGTTTTGTCCTGATCATCTTCAGCCATGTGGATTTGATGGTACCCCTTATATGCGTCAAGGAAGCATTTAAGGCGAAACGGTGCTAATGAATCCACTTTGAGGTCAATTTCGGGTAACGGGTAACAATCTTTGGGGCATGCTTTGTTTAAATCTTTGAAATCTATACACATGCGCCATTGTTTGTTAGCCTTCGGTACCATAACGGGATTTGCAACCCATGTTTGATATCTACTAACGCGTACGATGCCTGCGTCAAGGAGTTCCTTGACTTGGGTTCTACACGCGTTAGCATGTTCCGCCCCCATTACTCTGCGCTTTTGTATGACTGGCGTAAAAGCCGGGTCACACTTGAGTTTATGCTCTGCTTTACTTCGAGGTACACCAGTCATGTCAGCTGGTGTCCACGCGAAGATGTCAGCGTTTCTCTGTAGTAAGCGTTTGAGTAAGGTGCGCGTAGGATCAGTGATTGTTGGGCCAATTGTAACAGCCTGGTCAGGGTATTTGCCATTAAGGGCCCATTTTTCTGGTTCGGTGATGGTTGGTTTAGCTATCTTTGGTTTGGGTTTAGATGAGACGGATGCGATGCATACCTGGGGGATACCGGTGATCATCGCTACAACCCTCAGCAGTTGGCCATCCCATCATGCCGTGGACTGAAGATACCACGGCGTTGAATCTTGCCATCCCGTCTCTCCCGAAAAGAATGTCGTATGTGTGATGCGGCTTCCTCATTACGACGAAGTCCACGTCTTCTGTGCGGGAGTATTTCCCGTCCGTGAGAATGATGGGGAAAGATAGGATACCTAGGGGGGTGTTTGTGCTGCCGTCGAACCCTTCCATTGAGGCGTAAACCGTTTCCAGGCGTTCTTTGTCTTAGTCGTCTAGCTTGTCGAAGAACTGCCTGTACATAACCGTTGACGAGGCGCCGTTGTCAGCAAGAGTGCGGGAAGTTATGTAATGCCCCAGCTGGCTTTTGATGACGATAGGGCCTTCCTTGCTGGGTCCTTCTGGCACTCGCGGGAAGCGCACCTCAGCTTCCTTCCATTCGCATGGTTCTGTCGTTCGTCTTTTTCTTCCTCTGATGTTGCCATGAACCATGTGGATGCTGATGTCAACGGGCTTTCGTCCGTTGCCTTTATACCGGTTATCATTCCTTCCTCCATTCTTGATTGATGCCACAAGGTGTGCAAGTCTTCCATCCTTGACGAATGTTTCAACAATATCTTTTAAGGATGTACACTCCTCTGTATTGTGACCCTTTGTCCCGTGGAAGTCACAGGATTTGCTTTGATCCGCATTAGGTCGCTGCCGGATCATTGGAGCTTTTGGCTATGGGTGTTTTTCGGTGGCAAATATCTCCGTGACGCTTTTGGTGAGTGGCGTCCAGCGGTGTTTTCGGCTTGAAGGGTGCGTGTTATCCCTTCCGCCAACAAGAGGGCGAGAGCTGGATGAGGTGTCAAAGTTTACCCTTGACTGCCAAATACCTAGCTTCCTCTTTTTGTTCTGCCGGGCGATCCGAACATTGTTTTCTCTGGTCCTCTGCGTGTAGAGGTGTGTACTCTGGGGAAGATCCCTACCCAGTTGCTTCTCCGTCTCGGCAAAGCGCTTGGCCGCCGTCATGATGGCATCCCATGTGGACGGCATGCCGTCCTTACCCGTCAACGTGCGGATAAGCTCTGGGTATTCGGCGCCCTGGATGAAAGCGGCGCGAACAAGATCTTCACTTATGTTGCCCAGACTCAGCTTTTTGGAGTTGAAGCGAGTGATGAAGTCTAGTAAAGATTCATCTTCCTCTCTCACGCAGTTGAGGATCGTCCACTGCTCTTCTGTATATTTCCTCTGTTGACTGAAGTGTTGGCTGAACTTGTGTTGAAAGTCCGCCCAATCATAGATGTGGTGGACGGGTAAACGATCAAACCACGCCCTGGCCGCTCCAACCAGCGTCATCTGGAACATATAACACCACGTGGGTTCCGTCCAGTTACTGACGGTTGCCCCCGCTATGAATATGTTCAAGTGATCATCTGGGTCGGATAGACCATCGTAAGTGCCGATGTTGGACATATGTTTGGCACTTCTCGGAGCGATTGCTTCCGCAATGTCCCTTGCAAACTTGGATGTTCCCGCATTTGCAGCAGTTGGTCTAAAGGTTTTGGAGAAGTCGCGTGGGTTTCCTCCCGCGTTCCTTGGTTTGAAGGTTTCTCCGAAATTCCTTCTTGGTTGGAAGTCCGTTTCTTTACGCTTCCCTTTCGCCCTATGGCGAGGGTTCGCGTCAGTGTCGGATTCCTCCCGATCATCGTTCGAGTACTCGCACTCACTGTTCATGTTGAGCTGTTGTCGAGTGCTTCCGAATTCGTCAGCCTGTTGGAGTGAACGCAAGCGTTCATCCAACTCAGCTTGGAATTCCTTCTGACGTGCTTCGGCCCACGCCTTAACTTGATCAAGTGTTTGGCGAGGGAGCCTCGTCTGTTTTTCCAACTGGGCATCAGTGAACCCCAGTGAAATATTGTTTACTGCACTTGCCCCGGCTTGGGTAACCGGGGTAGTGTTCGTAAAATTTGTGTAACCGCCGGTGTTCCCCCCAGTAGCTGGGGTTGTGGTTACCGGGGTTTCTTGGTCACTTACTGGCCTTGGGACCGGAGTAACGTTAACCATTTTTCAGAAGTTTTGAAAAAAACTGAATTAGTTCTAGCTTTTATGCACGGATGGCGCCAATGAAGAAACACTAATCGACCCCGAGTAGATTATGGATAATCTAGGGATTAAGTAATGTTTCCCACGAGGGTTAGGTCCGGCAAAGAAGGATGTTCTTCAGATGACCTGCAAAACAGACACCGTGAGCTCGTCACTGAGAAGGGGGGGTTCCTACTTGTGACCACCCTCCGGCGTGAGAATCAGACTAGATTGCTCTGAATATAAGTGTATATTGAGAGAAATAGCTAGTGAAGGTAAGATACAAGATGATGATACCGTTCCAAGGTGTTGGAGTATTTATAGCCGAAGGTAGGTTTCCAAGCAGGTACAGCCAGCTGTATAATATTCCTGTTCTACCAACTATGGGCTACGCACGTGCCATGCTGGTTGGTGGGTAGGCAGCGGCTGATAGTGACAAGGCCGGCTGTGTACTGTTCCCTTTCCACCAACTGCAGGCTATGTGCGTGCCACGACAAGGGTTGGTGAGTAGGCAGCGGCTAATAGTGACAAACAGTACTAGAGCATGCTCCTCGTACTGTTGTCGGTGAGCTGTCACCCTGTGATTGGTTCATGGGCTGCTTTGGTCAGATCTTGTCTATTTTGTCCATTCCTTGGCAGGTATAGTACAAAAGATCTTCCAGAAGCATACGGACTGGCTCATTTGGGCGGGAGTATTCCCGCCTTGCTCATTCCTTCAGGTGACACTGAATTATTGAGTTAGTGCCTTGTGCGTGTAGCCTTGCTATTAGTGCGGGTAGCCTTCCCTGATGGCTTGTATCCGCAGCTGCGGGGACAGGCGGGGTACTTCACCATTGGGAGGCTTTCCCTGCGGGAACAGCTGGCGTACTGCGCGTAAGGTCTTCATCTCTGAGCATGGTGGGTCCTGCGGAACCAGTTGGTCCTTGCGCAGACGTCCCTCTTCAAGGTGAGTCTTGCGGGTCCAACTGGGCTCTGCTGGGACCTACCTCTTCAGTATGGCTACCCAAAAGACATGGGTGATTTGGGAGGAAAGTGGAGCTAAGATTTGATGTGTTTGTTGTTGGTTTAGGGTGTCTAACATGATGTGGTTGTCGAGGAGGGAGGACGGGAACCAATCGGGTGGTGGCCTTCGTGATACACCGTAGACGGTCCAAGGAACACCTAATGTGGTTGGCTTCTTTAAGGCCTCGGTCACGGCAATACCGACCATGCCGGTGACGCCTACGATAAGAGCTACATGTTTTCTAGGCTTTGCTTGATCCATTGTTGTGTGTATGAGTGGGAGAGATAGAGAAACTTTGATAGATGGCTTTGAACTTATATAGCCAATTTATGTTCATGTTAGGTTTGTAAATGTTTAGCAATAATTTTTTCTATTATATCATCGGCCTATCAATCTATCATTATGCAGTTAGTAACTCAAAAAGTGTATATTATTGTTTATTTTAACATAATGACAAGATTGGGTTCATATACCGAAAAGTCTTTAAATATTATGTAGCTAGGCTGTTCACATGTTCCCGTTAATCACGTTTGTATTTTATATATGGAACATGTTTCTTTCTATAGTTATATATTAATGACTTTGCATTAAAAGGATAAAGGTTTGATTAATATATTGACCTCGGTATTGGTACTGAAAATACTCAGCTACGATACTGTATCATTTGCTCATCCTTAACTCTAACCCCTCTTAACTCAACGTGTTTAGACGTTACATCTTTCACTTTTCTCTCATTCATTCCATCTTCAAGGAAATTTAAACCGTCTCAACTCCATCTTACCCACCTTTTTTCTTTTTTAAATTATATTATTAAACATTTGTGTGTGTGTGTGTGTGTATATATATATACACACACACAAATGAATTTACGTACTAAACATGATAATAAAGTCGAGTAATTATATATACAAGTAGAGTAATTATTACTCTACTTGTATGTATAATTACTCTACTCGATTATCATGTTTAGCACATTAATTTTATTTGTATTTGATCCAAACCATATATGTGTGTGTGTGTGTGTAGGGGGTGGATCATGCGATAAATGATTTTAGGGTGAGAAGTGCGAGAAGTAGATCTGAATCATTGATGGTGTGTAATCAATGGTGTACAATCTAAATGGCATATTTGTAATTAATTACACATTATTGCAACATATATTTAATTCAAAAGGGTATAAATGTATTTGGTGTTTTGGAATCATTAAATCAGATTTCAATGTCTCTTCCGTTACCACCATTTATGCCTTAATTCATTAAATCGTAACCACAATTATCTTGTAAATAGGAGCTTTTATTCAAGAAATTTTAAATCTTTAAGACATTCAACCATTCACTACAATATAAGTACTAGTTTTTGTGGTGGACTTTTAATCAATTTTTAACCTTATCTCAGTTATTACACCTACACACATACATACCTACATACGTACATACCAACGTACATACATACATATATACTTACGTACGTACCTACACATACCACATACATACAAATGTGTGTACATACATACCTACATACTTACATTCCTACACATATCTGCATACCTACCTGCTTACGTACTTACATAGACACCTACACACTTGAGTACCTACATACGTACATACCTACACATTAATACAAACAGTTGACGAATCTAAGTAATTAGGGTGATGCAAAATTTGGTTTTATAAAAATATATTTGAAGTATTATAGTGAACACATGTAAAAAAATATAGAAACTCATGTTTATGGGATGTGTAAGTAAAACATAGTACGTTGTCATGTATGATATGTAGTGTTTTTTCGTAATACACAAAATAGTTTATCATTTACAACGTTTGGTACAAAAATACATTAATTTGAAGAATTATGGGACACTAATGTTAACATGATGAGTACATACAATACATACAGTAATTAAAGACAAATAAAAATATTTACCATAATCAAATGTTTAAGAAAAAAATATAAAATATTACTTGCAAATGTTTGAAGAATACGTAAACTAACCTCTTGCAATTGTTTAAGTAAAATAAAATATTATTTGAAACCTCCAACAATTAATAGTTACCATATTCACACATTTATGGAGATTACAATTATATCCTTCAACATTAATTAAATATCCAATTAAAAGAAAAATTATGATTAGTTATAATGATTTCTCGTACTAAAAACACTTCTGAAATGAACCTCATCCTATGTGTGTGTGTATATATATATGTATACTAGGTTATTGACCCGTGTACGACACGGGTGGAATATAGAAATCGTCAACTAAAGACATATTTAAGATGATAAAAGTTTGTTTCATAAGTTCATTGGGAGAATTATTTGATATAATTGCAATTCATATTCCTAGGTAAACAAAGTACTTAAAACAAAAACTTACTAAAAAAGAATATTCATAAAACATTGTTTGGAAACATAATTTAAAACTTTAAAAATTAAAAATTCATAAACTGCTAAATATTTCCTTATAAACCATATTTGTTGTCTTGTTTGTAACTTTACCTTACTTTTCCAAAATATGCATTTTAATACAATATCTGCTCTTCACTATTGATAAAGCAACATATTGTTGACCATAAGTAGAAAAAGGGTCTCTCATATATATTCTAACTCTTGCTAGAGATCTGCTTTGAGTCGTTACAATTATATCGCGCTAATCTATTGTGTCACTGATATCACCAACGATTAACACTGCAACTTTAGAAATTTTTGGCAGGTTGTAAGTTTGTGCATCTTTTTGCCTTGTTCCAATAATGCACAACTTTAAATCCATACTGGGATCGTTTTTAAAACAATCGCTTACCATACGGTATCCTTGAACCAAAAGATTTTGAGAATCCAACATTATCTTCAAGTAATTCTTTATTTTTTATCTAACATTTCCGAACTTGATTCTAAGTCGTTACGTAAGAAAATGATTATGTGTTAAAAATAATAGATTGTTCATAAAACTATTGAAAATAATAAATGATGTTTTAAATATCCACCTTGAGTCGTGACGATTATGATATACAATACTTAAATTCAGTTATTTCGTATAATAATCTTTATTTATGATTTTTTTAATAATTTTTAGATATATTTATCCACTATTAATTTAAAGTGTCAAACCAAAATTTGGTGTGATTTATTATAGAAATAAAAATTCATATCGATATTATTATATTACATTTGTGTGCATAAAAATGATATTTTCGGAAAAAAAATATTGTCACGGATTTAAAATATAACTTTACAAAGACTAAGATTTTATTGTAAAAAAATTATCTTAAAATAAAAAGAGAAATGTTCAACACGGGTTAGTAAATCAAATAACCGTTTACCACACAGGTGGAAAATATATATTATGTTATACACTATAATGAATTGTAAAAAGTTGTATTTCTAAAAAAAATATAATTATATATGAATTATAAGGTATTTATAAGAATAAAATTACAAGTTCAATCATCTTTATAACTTAAACCATGAACCAAAAAAATACATTAAGAATAACATGTAAAATCTATTTAATTCATATGTTACATGCCCAAAAACTTTGTAACATTAAGAAAAACGTTCAAAAATATATGCTTTAGTAGGTTATGGGTTAGTGACCCGTGTACTACACGGGAGAAAATTATATAAAAAATGTCAGATATAAATATATGCTAATATATTGAAATATATTGTGAATTTTTTACTTATATGAACTAAATAATTTTATATAAATGTTATGTTTTTAAAATGTATCCAAAAATGGAATGTTTAGTAAGTCATTGCTAATAATTATAATATTTCATTTACTAAACTACTCACTAAACTTTCTTTAAAAATGATCAAATAAGAATGTAAGCATTGTTATGATCCTTAAACTCTTTTTGTTTTTAGCCTATCACATTTAAATACAATCACAAAAATAATATAAAGAAAGTCAATTGAATGTTTAATAATCCACTTGGTGACATCGTTACCATAAAAAGAAAAAATCAACCACAAAGTAAAAAATAAAATTAGAAATAAAATATATATGTGTGTGTGTGTGTGTGTGTCAAAATTTAAGAAATCTTAAAATCACTTAATGATTTGATTAATTTTAATTTTTTTGAAAGTATTAAAATCCTGTAACAATAATATTATATAAGACATTTATGAACGTATTAAAAGATAAGTATTCAAATATTGATATCGATATAATAAAGGAAATCAATATTGTAAGTCAAATCAAATATTAAATGTTATCATAATTATATTAATTATACATCTGTATACCCATAAATAACTATATAATTATGTTAATACTTTGAATAATTGACTGAAAGTTTAAAAGCTGCAATATAACTTGTTGATCATTAAAAAAAATAACTACAATAGAATAAAAATCTATAATACCTAAAAATAAAATATGAATAATAACGTGATATGAACCCAGTCACCAACTCCACATATTAACTCACAAATCTGTTACCTATACAGCTTGACAAATCTTGACTAAATAATTTAGATATAATTACAAAATTTATAATCAAATCGGTTATTTAGAAATACTCCCAAAAATTATGGAAACATTTATGATTTTTGAAACATTAATATAGGGGGTTTATTTTAGACATTAATTTTGACATTTATGGATAATTAAAAATTAGTCAAATATAAAAAATGAAAACCTTGATGAGATGAAGAAATGAAAACCTTTAAAGGTTTGTTGCAAGAGTGTCAAATTTTGTATTTAAAATAGGTTTAAATTTATTGTGAATATTAAGACTAAATTAAGGGTATTATATAAAATCATAAATAAATAAATAAATGTATATTTTATTATAAATGAATTTTTAATTTAACTTTTGTTTCATTACATTCAATGACTCAAAAGTTAGATATATTAAATCGAAAAAGTAAGGTTGTATTTTACTAATTTTACTAAATAAATTAGACATAATTGTAAAATTTAAAACAAAATTTGTTAATTAGAAAGCTTTCACAAATTATCGAAATGTTTTTGACTTTTGAAACATTAAAATGATGACTTTTGAAACACTAAAAAATTGTCAAATATAAAAAATGGAAATCTTGATGAGATTGTAGAGTATGAAAACCTTTAAAGGTTTGTTGCAATATTAGTCAAATTCCGTATTTAAAAAGGGTTTAAATTTGTTATGAATATTAAGAATAAATTAAGGGTATTATAAAAACAGAAATAAATAGAAGCCAATAATAAACTGGGAAATAAGTTGTGTAAAAAAATAAAAAATAAATAAAATTAACGCACATGTTAACAATTGATAGAAGTTTCAAGATAAGATTCACACGTGTTAACAGCTAAAATAAAAATTGATCATATAAAAATGATTTAATTTACATGAACTGTGTAACCTACATAAATACATAAATAATCGTAACTTAATATCCATTGTTGTACAAAAAGAAAACCAGTTTTCCATCAAATACTCCTTCCAGGCAATTAGCTATTTTATAAGTTGGGTCGCTATAACCTGAAATGATTAAAATTAAATTAATGTTACATAATATACTATTCCGGCTAAATTAAAAATAAATACATATATTTTGGTCTAGTTAGAATTACCAATGGTGGATAGATGCAATTAGAGAAATTTTAATCACAACCTAAATAAACCATTCATTGCATCAAAGATATAGTAGTTATAGAAACTTCAACATGTAATTTGAATCTTGGAGTTTGATGTAGAACCTAAACAGATTATAGGAAATCATATTATAATTAAAAACAATACAAACAACAAAGTGCAAAGAAAATGAAATGACAATGACAATAGCGAATAATACCTAAGAATCGACCATTAGCGTAGAATAAATACATTACCGGAAAATATGGAAAAGAAAGTCGGCAAAAATGGCTAAACCGCAAGAGAGAGAGAGAGAGAGAGAGAGAGAGAAAGTAAGATATATATATATATATATATAGAGAGAGAGAGAGGGAGAAAGATATAAAATCATTTCTATGGACCAGTCCTCTCCTGGTTTATTGTTGTCCTTCAAACGTCATAGTCTGAGTATACGAACATTCAGTACACAATCGTTGTTCGAAACATCCAAACCGTTGAACATGGTAAAGTTTGATGCTTCCATGTTGCTGTGTAACAAATAAAAAATTCAAGCAAAGATTCAAGATTCATTAATTAACTTTTAGATGAGTTAAAAAAAATATTTATCCGTATGAAAGAAAATGAAAAACGTTGACAATGATACAAATATGAATCGAAGAGTAAATAAATGAGAAGTGTGTGAATCTCTTTATTCTGGTTATAGTATATATAGATAAACAGTATTTGTTAGAAAATTTGAATTGTTAAAAAAAAAGGTCTAAAATATAGTTAATTTAGGGAATACAATCAGGGATTTCAAAAAATATAATTGATATTGATATAAACTTATTTTGCTACTAATAAATATAGTAAAATTAAAGAATATATTAGGGATTTGTATAATAACTGATTAATAAATATAGTAAATTTGCATAATGTAATTAGGGATTTATTTTTAACAAAATCATAATAACTCATAAGTCATAAATGATATAAATTCAATTATATTATAATTAATGTTTACAAAATTAAACATTAAGTTGACTACGAATTCAAATTGACATAAATTCAATTATATTGTAATTAATGTTTACAAAATTAGACATTAAGTTGACTACGAATTCAAATTCCGATTTTGAAAAGTTGTTAGGTATTATTAATGATATGAATCAATAAAATCAAAATACTATAATTGTAATTTGGAATCAATTATACATTAAAAATTTAACAAATACCATAATTGAAAATTGGAATCAATGACACATTAAAACTTAAAAATTTAACATTTAACATATAATGTAATTGAAATCTGAATTTAAAATTTAACATATAATGTAATTGAAATCTGGAATGAATTACACATTAACTATTAACCAAAGCAAACATAGGAATTATCAATTAAAAATATCAATTAACATTAACAATTAAGATTAAGAATTAAACATGCTATCCTAACAATATAAAATACTAACCTAGGATAATTAAACATACTATCCTAACAATATAAAATACTAACCAGAAAAAACATCGATTGACGGTAAAACAACCATCGAAGTGAAGATCTGATTAACAGTCGACATGGATCTACTCATCGATTGACGGAAATCGTTATGTAATTGAGTATTCCGTTTATCGTCGATTGCCCTTATTTAGACGAACGACGGTGTTAATTGAATATGTCGGATCTAATCAAATCATTGTCCGATTGACATAAAATAATAGCCGATTGTATGGAGGATTTTGTTGATTAGGTAAGGTTGAGTATGAAGGAAAAGGTGTAATGAAGTTGAAAGAATTGAAACTTGGAAACCGGTATTATTATTGACTTAAATGAATACATTAATTATTTTAATAATTAGGAATATAATTTATTTTTGATTTATTTAAATGGTAAGAAAAATAGAGAAGTGAAAGATAATTTTGGAAGGAAATGTAATCTTCCAATAGGAAAGGGGCATGTGGAGACAAACTAATTTGTTTTAATAGTATAGTATGATTAAATGCTAATATACTGTTGAGGGTAGTTTACTGTTTAATTTGAAGTCATTTGATGGGACCAATATCTCCGTTACCTCTCTCTACTAATTGTGTGGTGTGCTTCCTCATTTAGTTTAATTACAAGAATAAATAATAATATTAATCTTTCATTAAAAGGCGTTTGTAAAAATATAGAGGATGTTAAAAATAACAAAAATGCTGAGTTATATATAGTTGTGGTATTTTTATTAAAATAGAAAAAAAAAACAAAACAAAACAAGAGAGCCGTTTAACTGTTAAATCTGGTGTTAAATGCATGGCTCTCACTCTTTTTTAACTCGTTGGCAGCTTAACTCATGGTCCTTTGAACAATTCTAATGCATGGGGAGTGATACCAAACGGGCTTCCCTTGTCCCTAACGTATTAAGGCTTTGGAGTACACCAGTGAGCCCAGGGCCGGATTTGGGCATGTGCAGCTGCACAAGGCCCACTTTCAGTAAGGGCCTATAATTTTTTTTAAATAGTAGCCCACATATTCAAAAGACTAATAAACAAACTTACATAAATTCTGTAATTGGGCTTGGCCCAAACATAAAATGCATGCAAGAGTGGGCTGTGGGGATTCTAAAAGTAACTATATATATTATGGGGTGAGTTATTGTACAATAATGAGTTATCGCACATTACGTATGCGACTTCCTTCACCACCGATTCTAATTGAAACTAAAACTGCTTAGTGGCATAATTGTAATTAACACGCATACATCCTGAATCAGATCGCTATTTGTTTCAACCATAATCAAATCATTGACAAAACAAAAACAAAATCAAAATCAAAATCGAGCGTCCCATTATCGACATAACTAATTGAATATGCGGGTCGATATATTTGAATTAATCATGTTTCGAAGAGTATTTTCTTTGAATTAATTTAATTAAAAACTGTAAGACCCCGTTACCGGTAGCCCTACTTTGGTGTTGGATTTACTCATAAACGCAGTTCTAAAATCATAGTTAATAAAAACATTCGCGGAATATAAAAACTTTCATAAAACATTACGTATCAAATCATAAACATGTCTTAAACATTCTTCTTGTCTTTCAAAATCAAATCATAACTTATAAAACATGACAGGTCTTCAGATGCCAGACTCTTATTCTTCTGCCATGCCTCCCCGCTCAAGCCAGCTGTCTCATCCTACTTACCTGCGTGCATACTAAAAGTCAGCTACGCTGAGTGAGTTCTAGTTAATAGCATCACATACTTACACTGAGTGAGTTCTAGTTAATAACATCACATACTTTACATACATACATCCTTTCATTCATACTTTCATAACTCAAATTCTACTTTACTCTATTCTATTCTGCCTCGGATATTATTAGGGTCCGGTCCCTTTTTCTGCCTTGGATATTATTAGGGTCCGGTCCCTTTTTCTGCCTTGGATATTATTAGGGTCCGGTCCCTTTTTCTGCCTTGGATATTATTAGGGTCCAGTCCCTTTTCTGCCATGGATATTATTAGGGTCCAGTCCCTTTTCTGCCTCGAGGTTATTAAAGGGCTCGGTCCCTTTTCTGCCTTAGATATTATTAGGGTCCAGTCCCTTTTCTACCTTTCTATTTCTTACATTTGTTCATAACATACATACATACATATCATTCATAGTCCATACATACATTATAACTTGATAGTGCGTGCAATATCCGAAGATCGTTCACGTACCGACAAGCAATCATTCTTACCTTTCATAACGTACATACATATCATTCATATTTCATACATAGCATTATAACTTGACAGTACGTGCAATATCCGAAGATCGTTCACGTACCGGCAAGCAATCATTCTTACCTTTCACATAATCACATAAGACATACACTTATCACTTAGGATAAATGTATTAACAATCACGTCGAGTATGCACACAGCCCCAAAAACATAACACGAAAATGGGGCTAGAAACTCACCTGTATGCGGTTACGTTCACCGTTAATAATTATTCCCTTCTTAAGCCGTGCACGGCTAATTGTATAATATGTACATGTGTCAATTAACTGTTGCTACTCAAATCGTATTTCTATCTTTATATAACCCACAACGAACGGGGGTCCGGGCCTGGCAGCGAGGTTCTAAGGGCGGCAGCCCCTAGCGGGGTCCAAGGGGCAGAGCCCCTGGCTGGGGTTAAGCTGCCAGGTCAGCTTGGAAAAATTTTATTTCCATTAACTGTCTTAACACATTTTTCTCTAGGATTTTAATTCATTTCTCAGCGAACTTAACTTTTGGCGAACTTAATATTAAGCGAATTAATCATTAGCGAACTTGTATTAGGCAAAGTTCTCAGTGAGCGAACTTGTCAAGCGAACTTAAGCTAGGCGAACTTACGTATAGCGAAGTTAACCACGGCGAACTTACGTATAGCAAAGTTAACTATGGCGAACTTACATATAGCGATGTTAACCAAGGCGAACTTGATTTTAGCGAACTTGTATACTTCGCGAACTTATAGGGCGAAGTTATTAAGTAGCAGCGACGGGTTGATTTTCATTCAACCTTTACAAGCATCTTGCGATTTCAATACCGTTGTTATGGCTCGATATAACCGTTTTCGTTCATATTTAACCCGTGTACACCGCAAAGCTTGTACCTTTAAATCTTAAAACGTTCCATACACGTCGCCGTACATAGCCCTAGGTTCATTAAGTTCGTTTCCAACGTCAAGTTTGCTACTTTACATTTCGTTTAGACCCGATTTACTTTATGTTTAAGTTTCAAAGCTAACCGATCCTAAAAACATAAACTTTAAGGTAAAAGGCATACCTTTATGCGTTCGGTGTGGTCGCGGTTTGCTTGGTTATCTCGTATCTAGCTCGTATATTGAAGATCTAATAATGGTTGGCTTGATGTTGGACTCGAATCCCGTTTTCTCTCTTGCGGCCGTATGAGGTGGTGGTGTGTGTTTGGAGTGTGTAGAGATTAGGATGAAAGGAATGAGGATTTAGGGTTTTAGGGTGGTTTAAGGGGTATTTATATCCCTTAAAGCCCATGGACCTAAGGCCCATTACCCTCTAATCCACCAATCAATCCAAGTCCATGATCTTATTAATCAAAAAATGGAAGATGATAGAAAAATTGGAAATTGGTTTTTCAAACTACTAATAACATGAGATAAATAAAAGAAAACGCAATTAACTTGGGATGTGTCGGTTGGCTCAGCCTTGAGAATGAAAGGACAAATTTGATAAAATGGTTAAAACGGAAATCTTTTGTGGGTAAAGCGTTTTGTCCGTGGAAGATAAGTAATGAAAGGTCGGGCCATACTCAAGCCTCAGTTATTGGTATGAAAAAGTGGAAATATTAATAAATTTTAAAAATCTGAATACGTTATCATATGATGTTTGGGTAGGTTTAACGTTAGAGTATGCCGTGTAGCCTGTGATATAAACTTAAAACTGCTAGTTTAGTGTTTTACATCTCATTGGCGTATGGTTTTATAACCTTAAATCTTGTATTGATAGGATGCTTCGGGTCCGGAGACCATGGGTCTGTATGCAATTTATTCATCTGGGTATTCACAATTCCTAAGTGGGGTTGTGGATATTTAAAATTAAGCCAAAAAGAGCAACCCCTTATAAGTCTATAAACATGATCACAAAGTACAAAAGTACAAATTCATTACAGACTTTATCATCCACGCTGTTAGCCATGTGGGGTCCCCTTGCTCGCGTCTCATTACCATTAAGAAACGGACCACAAGGGACATGCTACATGTAAGCCCTACAAATGAAATTTTGCATGCTCACCTATGGTGATGGATTTGGGGTATTGCTTGATAACGGGGGTATGTCATGTTGTGGGGAACACTAGCTATTAATTAATTATACCTTAATCGTATCTAATGGCTGCTTGGTAGACTTTGATGCTTAAGCTTAGGTGGATAAACAATACCCTTGATCGTCTTAACTATTCAAAAAAAAAATAGAGCAACAAAAGTTTTAAATATGCTAATTTTGAGGTTTAAGTCAAGTTGGGGTGGTCTTGTCTGGTAAAAGCTGAAAATAAGCAGGTCTTAATTGTGTAAACCACTGAATAATATTATTGTCGGGTCTTATTTGTCCCGGTAAAGACTAAGGCATGGGTTTAAGTGGACAACAATATCGGTGATCGCGGTTTTTGCGTTCCTCTAAATTTTAAATTAACTTAATTTTTTTAAGACCATATTTTCTGATTATGATTCCATTGCAAAATATATTTTCGAGGACGAAAAAGGTTTAAGCGTGGGATATTTGATATGGGCTAAATTATATATAAATTCAATATGTATTTCTTACACTTTTGGGTTGGTTTTTATTGAACATATTTCTATATGGCTCATTTTAAGATTTTAATGATTCCGAGAAACAACGAGCTAGAATAGAGTACTTTTGCTAAACTTGAGACCAACGAATAATAATAATAATAATAATAATAATAATAATAATAATAATAAAAGCTATAATCTATTTAAGGCCATATAATTGTGAACAGGAAATGATTAATTTAGTCTTAATCAATTTGGCAGTTTACGTTTTCAAGACTTGCTAATTCTCATGGAATTCAAAGTTGGTGTTTTGGGACTTGGGTCGACGGTTAAAATGATACAATAAACAAGTTATGGTTTTGCAACCCATAAAAATACATTAACCAGCCCACTTACGGCCCAAGTAAAATGGAATTAAAAGGAGGGCAAAGAGAGCCGTCACATAATATTATTATTAGTCGAATTCAGGAGGATACATGGTGTAGGAGGGACTCCGAGGGAGGCGTAAGAAAGAAAGAAAGAGAGAGAAGCAAGCATCTTGGTTCGAGAGCGGAGAGCGTCTGGGTTCAACACCTACTCAACCAAACATCATTGTTATTAGTTTGAATTTATTATTACCATTATGAATTCATTATTTAAACCAAATTATTTTCTTTTGTTCTTGAGTATGGTTGTTGGCTAAACCCTTAGACCGCCTAGGTTACGATGAACTGTTGTTGATTTTGGATTTTGGTTTTGTTATGGTTTATGACTAAGTAACGGGTTTCTTGATTTTTCGTTCGATGCATATGTGTGCTTAAGTTTGTTTGGTGAATTTTATTGTTTCACAGTTTCCTTGGTGATTGTCTGTCATATAATAGGATTCTGTTAGGTCATCTACTATGTATTTTTGACTAGTTTATGGTTAATTTGCAATAATACCATAGGAACAATATTAATAAATCAAGTAGACTTAAGTGTGCTGCTAATCTAAATAGCTGTAAGGTGATAGATTATATGATAAGTCTTGGTTGTTTAAATTGTTAGATTTAGTTCTTCGTAAGGAGTCCATCTAGGTTTGATTTATCAGCTTTGTTTATCTAGTCGAGTGAATTCTTTAAACTACCTTTGATTTCCGCGCTGTAAAGTAGGATTTCTTATAGAGATATTTGTCATAAAATAAATTAGCGATCGTAAATGAGTCTAATTAAAACCGGTAATTTTAATAGCTTATTAGGATTCCATATGTGTCTTCTTGAGAAGGGTCAAGGGTCCTGTTCGGTTTCCCATTAAGTGAATAGTTTAAGATCCCGGTTCCATAACTAGCATTTTCCAACCATTTGATAATTGATGCATTAGAGATTCTAGCCTAGGTGGTTGTTCGTCATCATTTAAATTAAGTCTAGATTTAAGTCGTCTTTAGTTTTATTAATTAGTTTAATATTAGTTTTTAGTAAAACCCCCTTTTTAATAATAAATAAATAGTCGTGTCTGTAGTTAAGTCTAATTTAGCCAGTTTACGTAATTAAAAGAGTCTCGTGGGTTCGATATCCGGACTTACTTAGCTGCACTAGAGTCGACCGGTTCACTTGCCGGTTAGTAGTTTTAGTTAAGTTAAGAGTCTAGAATTATTACTTAGTGTCTAGATTAGCTTATTTTTAATTAATAATAATTAGACTACTTTTAGCACATCAAGTACACGGGTACCTAACCTAGTTATTAATAAATGAATGGTTTGTTTAAGTAAATAACGAACATATATTTACTTCTTTCAATTACATCTTTATAAAGATAAAAAAAAATCCTATAAGATTATTTTGACTATACGTTTCTACTAAAATAATTGGTAGCATTATTTTACTAAACAAGGTTCTGAAAGATTTATAAATATTTAAAGGGAAATGATTTATAAAATAGTGTCTTAAATTGAAAACCTTTAATGTGAGTCACATTCTCATGATTCATATAGCTATTTAAATTAAATGATTTTGCTACAACAATATTGTTTAATTTGAAGTTAATATGTTATAACACTTATCGATCTAATACTGATTAAATGTGTGTGTGTGTATTAGGGCCCATTTTTTAACTCGCTTAGGGTTTATGAAGGCCAACGCTTTCACAGGGACGGCCTTGGGTGAGCCTACTTAAACACATGAAAGTAGCACTAAAACCTAATTAACCAAATCAAACAGTTCAACTTTCATCAGGAAATCAACGTTGATGTAGTTTCTTCAGATAGATTTGCTATAAACCTATAACTCTATAAGTTATGACCTTTTATTTATTTATTTATTTATTTCATTGCCTTGTAATTTTAAATTTTTAATTGAATCATGATATATAAACCAACTATTAGACCGTCCGTAGTGGACGAGAAGTAGGACAAGAAATGATGGAAATTGGAAAGGAACATCGCCCCCTTTGAGAAGTGAACACGATTGGGATGGACAGGTTGGGAGCCTACCACACTTTTATTAATTTTTTATTTATATACTCATTAAAATTGTGACACCTCATCCCTTCAATCTCTCACACACCACTAAACCGCTAAAATACAATTTATTTTCTTGCTGAATTGACGCCACGTGGCACGTACACTTCTCCCCCTACCACTACGCATGGTCTTAGGGTGGAGGGAGTGGCACTTAAGGGTGGTGAAACTATCTTTGGCACTGACTAATGTTGCACTGTCATATCATTTTTATCCTCAACTATCATGAACTACTCTAAGGGCTGTCAATGGTGTACCTAAACTACACTAAAGAATTTTATATTTTAATTTAAAATAACTCAAAATTATAATTTAAAAACTCAAAAATAGATAAAAATGCATACGTTATAGATTTAAAAACACATAATAATTTAACGACGTTTTATTAAATAAAACATAGATAAAAATATTATTCCCAATTTTATCGTTTTTTTACTTTTGTTATGAGTTCAAACGTGTCTTTATCGCGAGCGTTAATTTGTCCGATCATATGTCGCCATTTCGAACACACATGGTTTTGTCGAGAGGGGTTAATTAACTTAGGTAGGTGTTGAACTTTCCAGTTATATGCCAATGGAATTTTGGATTTGATAAGATTGTGTGACATATGCTATAATAAGTTAGTATATCCAAATACTTAAATTAAAAATAACTACCTTGCTTATTTTAATGTATATCAAATAGTAAATGACGCAAATTAGTTTAAACAAACCCAAAGTTTAGTTAAAAAACTCCCTCTGATTTTCTGTGTTCAAAAACGCAATAAGAACATTCGTTTGACTCGGTTTAAATGCGTATGCTGATCATGTCTACTTTCTATTTTTTAAGTTATATTTGTAAAAAGAACAAAGATCATGAATAATCTGTAATGATGTGTATGGCGATTGGCCAAGTTAACTAAAAAAATGTTCGTGCTTTGCACCGTTTGGGTTATGACAACAGATTCCTTTAAACTTTGCGGAAATATTGGACCGTGTATGCGGTCTTGTATTATGCGGGGTAAGTTTTAAACTTTCATTTGTTGGAGCTTACTAGACTTTGTTGTAGCTTATCCGACTAGCTAAGTAGCACAGAATGGGTACGAGACCAGGAAACAGGGACGTTACGGGTATGAGAAACGGAAAAAATAAAAAATCCAAGATACGGGCACGGCAAGGGTACGGCCTAAAAAAATATAACAAAAATATATGGAGATCTGCTCACGATTTTGAGATCATAGAGTATGAGAAGATATATCATATAACTAGGTTATTAACCCATGTGATACACGGGTTGAATAAATAATACTTTATTTTTAATTATTTTAATGAATGATAATAAAAATTAATTTATAAAGTTGAATAATTACAAATTACAAAAGATAAAAAGAATTACATGATGAAGTTATCATAAATCTCTTAAAGTTTCTTTATATATTTGTTGTCTTATACGAAAGTTTTCCATTTTCGTACAAAATTAGTACTTCCAATTTCTCTCTCGTTTTAACTCTGGATACCGCAACATACAACTGATCACAACACGATTAAAAACTCTTTTTACATGTAATCTTGTTTGAAAGTTTACCATCTTCGTACATATATGACTTTAGTTTCAATAACACAATTAAAAAGTCTTTTTACATTTTTGCTCCACATTTCTAAGAAGCTTAACTAAAATAAAAGCGCAATTTTTTTTTAAATAAACAAAATGGTTTTTAATGATTGAACAAAAAACTTATCAAATGACACAAATATAATACAATTATGTATCATGTGGCACAAAGAACATTTTATTTATTAACATTAAATAAGTTAAAACTATCATACTGCTCGGGGTTTTATAAAAAAATTAAAAAATGTCTAACAAATATATATAACATATCAATACGGATGAGCTCAGTACTGATATTGAAAGTACCCAAATATAGGTTGGTACCGAACCGAACCGTATAAATTATGGTTTCGAAGGCATAAATTCAGTACCCAAATATATGCCAATACCTAATATACTTGGTATGGTACAATACTGGTTTCGAAGACATAAATTTAGGAAAATATCGGTGTCGTACCGAACCGTATTAATGTATATTACATAAGTACATAAATTTAAAATTCACAAGTTTGTTGATTTTGACAAATTTACAACTTAATGCGAAAAAAGCCCACACAACTTTAAAATTTAATTTATAAAAGTAACATCAATATGTAATTCACTACTTCCCGAATACCTTCATGAATACCTCATTGTATACAACCTTTGCAATTCTGTTGGTAACCTTGTTATTCTTATCAAAATTTAATAGTTTGAGCACGTCTCTAGTTTTTACTCTAGATAATGCTACGTACAATTGACTATGCGTAACACATGGTTAATAGAAATGGCCATTATTGAAATTTGAAAGGAATGTTATGTTCGAATGTGTCAAACAAATTCTATAGAAAAACCCAACTATCAATATTACTTGATGAAAGTTGCAATTATTTTTTTAATTCTTCATGGTTAATACCGAGTTATGAAGGGAAAAGTTATCGTTTGAAAGTTGATAACTATAACTACTAAAGATAAAGGATAGATTGATTAATTAATTTGATTTCAAAAATTTTTTTACCTCAAATGATCTCATTCCATTAATTAATGGAAATAATAATCGTAAATATTAATCAAATTAGAAAAAATATATGTCAAATTGTATAATGTCACGAATTAAAAGGTAATGTTACGAAGAGTTTTTTAATTCTAATTCCTTAAATTTTGTTTTGTAATTAGTGTAGAACTTAATAAATAAAAATTTATAATTATATCAAATTCTAAGTCATTTTTTTACTTTTATAATGTTAAAAGTCATAGAGAATTATTGATCGTAACTACGGATCATATCATAATTAGGTAAAACATATTATATTGTATCAAGTTATAAATAATATAATACAAATAAACACATATCCTTATCATTAGAGAACTCACCTTTTTATCCTTTATTCAAAATCAAAGAACTCAAAATACATAGCAATCAAATAAAAATCAAAACTTATAGATAACATATGAGCAAGGATATTCACAAGCGAAATATGCAAAACCATAGATAATTTTGAGAAATGAAATATGCACAAGGTAAAAAAAAAATTGGTTACACCAAAATATCAAAAACTTGACTTATGATTTATATATCATTGATAATCGAATAACACAGTTGTTTAGATCAGAGGAATATGAAGACAAATCTTTAGTGACCTAAAACGATCAATGAAAGCCATAAAGACACGTTTTGAGCCCCAATATCCTTCTTCTCAATTGAGTTACCCATGTTTCCAAACCATGAACTCATAAAATGATAAAATAATTGACTGTGAAAGCAAAGTTGTTCTTAATCGATGATATCGGGTACTCAAAAAACAAACATGAGTTTTTATTAGTGATTGTAAAGAATTCGGTGGTTATAGAATGGGTTTGATGGGAGATTTGACTTTTGATTGTATGGATATATTTGCACAATAAGCAACTAACAATTAGAAAATTGAACATAGAAATGTTAATTATTTTGGTAAGTAATGAGTGGTATGTGTGAAAATTAATAATTTTGCTAAGTAATTATTTATTTTAATAAAAATAATTAGGAATGAATAATTAAAAGATGAGGGTGCCACTTGGCAAAATATTAGATCAATTAGGGGATATATGGTTAAATCATTATTTTTGTATATTATAATAATAGATATGGATGGTTTGTTTGCTTTTTTTCCTGCCATCAAACTAAACTCAAACGTCTCATGTTATAATTAATTTATAAACCTATTTTAGGAATTTAAAAAATTAATTAGAAAGCTCTAAAATTTAAGGGAAACGTTTCAGAAACTTCTACGCCTTACCCAAGCCCGGAAACTTATAACAACCTGTCCCCGATTTTCAAAAGCAGCCGGGAAACGTTTCGGCGGCGTTTCCTCGGCATACCCGTCCCAACACCATCCCCGGGATGGGGACTCCACTCTGTTTCGCGTTTCCGTGCTTCCTAGCCAACTAGAGATAGATAACACACACGATTTATGGTTCCATATAAGTTGTTTAATCTATGTCTCTGTTAAGCTTGAATCACCCACTCGTCTTAGGCTAAGGGGTATGCTCATTTTGGTCATTCCCCCGTCATTCGTCACGTCAATTTTTCCTCTATCATTTAACACACCATTCAACCCCCTGCTATGGGTCATTCTCCATCATTATCCAACATTCCATTATTTAATAATATAAAGAAGTGAAAAAGTCAAAAACAAACTTTTTTTTTCTATTGGCTATCCCCCAAATGAGCCGCGTGACATGAAACCGGGGGGGGGGGGGGGGTTCAAAGTTCAAACAGGCCATTTAGGATTTGAGGCGCCATGTAAGACCAGTGGGGTTGAGGGGGTTGTGCATTCAAAATTTGTCGCATGCGCGCATGTGTAACAAATCAATATCACATTACTAAACAAGGTTAATAACATAAAAGAATTCATTAAACAAATAGAGATTTACATATTGTTACAAGAATGGTAACTACAACACAATAGTCAATGGTTTATGGCTGTTGCAACATCTAGTTATGTGCCTAATATATGAATGAATCTTAATTTTGAATTGTATCCGCTACTGCTACTAATTAAGTCGATTTTCAAGCTCGTGTCATTAAGATGCACCTTCTGATTTCTGTTCAGAATCAGCTGTGGCCTGTACCTGAGCTGCATACTGTAAGTTCCAAAGTACGTCTTCAAACGAGGGCCGGTTTGCTGGGTCTATAGATATGCATTTGTTGGTGATCGATATCACAATCGATAATGATTCTTGTGAGCAAGTTGTCAACACCGCTGGATCCACAATTCTTTGCCTGCCATCTTGGCTTCCAAAGGATTTCTGTTGCATAAACGAAGAAAAATATGTTTTTTTGTTAATACTTTCGAAAGATTTATGTTTGCATAAACGAAAAAGATTGATCTTTATGAATTTTTTAAAGTTTCCGAAAAACAATTGTTGCATAAACATGAAAAGATTATTATTAATGAATCCTTTTCAAGAAAAGCTTGGCTTCCAAAAGATTTCGGTCTCATAAGCATACAAAAGATTGATCCTTTTTTTTTAGAAATGCTAAGAAATAATCTTTATGAATCTTTTGCAAGATAAGTAGTTAAACTCGCTGACCCCACCCGACAAGGCGATGACCAGGCCTGGCCCATGGGCCAGCCAAATAAGGCAATGGCTTTGGGCATCCATTATTTCTAGCCCTCCAATTTTATATGGGTTATGTATTGTTCTTTTAAAACTGGGTTTTTTTTTATTAAGAACTTGTTGATGGGCCACAGGTTACGAGTGAGGCCCATGTTATTAATGATTCATCCTTGTATTATGGTAGAAAAACAAAATAAAAATAAGGACATAAGCTAATGGCGGCCGATAGTTAGAATCTTAGATTATTTATAATTAGGTTTTTATAATGTCAAATAGAATACGAGAATTTGAATCGGGTCATTCTAAAAGGTTAAAGAAACAAAAAATTAAATATAACTCTGCCAACTATAAACTTATTAGTTTATTATTGCCCGTCCAAAGCTCGGGAAAAGGAAGAGGGTTTACATCAAATAGATTTTGAAAAAGGCTCCAACATTTTAATTCGCTTTAAGCCTCCATGAACGTTCAGACGGCCCTGCCGATGACTGTAAATATAGTTGACAGACATCCGAAGACTAAGATATGATGACACTCATAAAAATCGCTCCTTATAAAATAATTCCATATATCCCCATCAAAACTTGGTATAATATCATATTTAACCAATGGAATTTATAATATTAAATTTACCTATATTCAAATCTATAGCATTAATACTTCTCCAGTTTTCCCTTAAAACTTGAAATAGAATATGAGTTTTTAGTGTATGAAGAAAGATAAGGGTATAATGGTCATAACTCATAAGACAAATTGCATTTAATAAAATGGGTAAATATGAAATTTTAAATATTTTGAATAAAATGAGTAAATATGAAATTTTTTTAAATATTTTGAGTCAATATATTTGATTTCATTCTATTTGGATAAACATGATATCATGAAATTTCCAGGGTATATACGAAATCGCCCCTAAACAATTCTGGATCTCCGACTGAGTTAAGAAACGAGATATGGCATACCATTTCATTAAGCAGAAATGCTTCGCCTTTTCCTGTTACAACGGGCCCAACAAGTGCTTCAAGCAAAATGAATCCAAAATCATATACATCATCAGCCAACTTTTTAACATGCCTGCAACATTTGACTGCATACATCACATATAATCCTTACACTACCGTAAACATATTTGGGTAAATGCATTAAAAAGTAACCCATTTCGAGCCCGTTTTTGTTTCAGTAACAAACTGTGGTCCAATTTCCATTGTAGGTAACCAACTTTGTACTCATCCACAAACTACTTTAAATATTTTGTTTTGAAATTTTTAGTTACTTTTATGTGTGAAGACAATGATGGTTTAACTGAAACCTCATTTGGACCAAAGTTAGTTACATTTTTATGCAATCCGCGCAAACATATTAGAATTAAAAAATGTTAGCAAAGAACCTTACCATGGTTTTGGTCCATCTCCCTTCGCCTACATCACGATACAGTCAAAATTCATGACACGGAGTTTATCAAAAAATCAAATAAAAAGAACAAAGGAATAAGAAAAAAAAAACCTCAAACTGTTCCAACTCTTCTGTTATTATGGACATTCCGTAGTCACTTAACTTTGCAAAACAATGTTCATCAAGCAATATATTATTTGTTTTTAACCGATTGCTTGAAGAAGCAGGAATCACACCCGTATGTAGAAAATGTACCGCCTTAGCTATTCCAATCAGAACTGCTAACCGATCTGGCCATTTGAGGATTTGGTTTGGAGAAAACTCTGCAGATATCATTTCAAAACAATACTTTAAGAGTGATACCAAACATAGGCCCTTAAACTTCGATATTGAAAGTTATAAACTAACTAAAAATATTTCCTTCATTTTTATTAAAAAGTTCAGTAAGCTATGAGCATGCTGACGTGAGAGATGAGCGCGGAAATTTCCGTTAGATATATACTCATGAACAAGGTATATTCTGCTTGAAGTGGTATCTTCTAAACCTTCATCATTAATGCAATAACCCAAGAATCCAACAAGATGAGGGTGTCTAAGCTTTGACAGAAGATCCAACCGAACTTTAAGGTTTCGGATCGAATACTTTTTGAATAATGAAAGGGACCGAACAACGATATAGCTCCCGTTTTCTAACATTCCCTTGTAAAGCTGCAAAAAGGTATATTTTTAGGTTGTTTCTGACAGCACCAGCCAAAGTACTAAAGTGTAATTATTCAAGTCAACGGAAACTTAAGTTTGCTAAACAAGTTGTGTTCGCAGGTTGGCTAACCTGTCACGAACCCGATAATTTCACACGACCAGTTTAACCCAAAAATAAAGTCAGTTTATTTTTTTACATGTTAATAATTTAAATTTTTAAAGTTACATATTATTTTTTTTATTTGAAGAAATTATGTTTTAACTATGCCATATTATATTTAAAATTTCAAATATTGGCATAAAAATACCCTAATAGTTGTGATTATGTAAAACACATTTTAAAAAACAAAAAAAAGTAAATAAATGGGTCAACCCACGAATCCGCCTGGTTGACACGCACACGAATCACTTAGCTAACGTGTTTGTGGGTTCGACCTGAAGTTGACTCTGACCCGTTTAAACTCAACCCAAAACCGCGAATTTCGTGTTAGGGTCGTTTTATGTCAAAATTTCACTCCATCTAAAACTTTGGTAACATGTGTTTTTGTTCACACTCACAAAACAATGCATCCTAAACATGAATTCAATTTTTGACTTTTGAAGTCAAGCCTAATAGTTTAGACTTTAGAAACACAATACAAATTTTGTTTTGGAGTTTGCTTGTTACATATATGTTATTCTATGTGTAGTATGGTATTACAACATTAACTCGGTTTTTAAGTTTTTCTTGCAAATTGGAGAATACAAACCAATCTCACGTTGTAAATTTAACTGGTTTGACCTCAAAAATCAAAACTTGCCAATTTTGTTAAAAAAAACAAACAAACATTTATTGCATTACCTTTCCGATTGAGCCTTCGCCTAGAAGCATTGATGCGGAAAAATTATCAGTGGCTTCAGCCAATTCTTCTATTGAAAACACACGACACGATGGTACAACGTGTGTCCCTAACTTAGATGCTTCTGATATAATCCCTGAAGTTAAAAATTTAGAGAAGAACACTAATCATTGATGGTCCTTTCTTTTGCTTAATAATGAGCTCTCAACCATAAAATGATAATATTTTTATGTCTTTAGATGTGTGATTTGGAAGTGATTATGTGATATTAAATAACCATTGTACAAAATAACATTTGCATGTGCATATACATGAGCTTTCTAAAGTGGAAATAAAAGTGTCTTAAGTTATGTATTAAGGGTAAATAAGTAATTTTAGTTAAACCTTAGACTGACTATCCAAAACAAATTACTTGTAAGTTGTAACCATATAATAGGAATCAGAATCTGTTCATCCAAACATTAAAAATCAGTTCCAAAATGCAAATTCAGTTAGGCAAACTTACTGGCATTTGCAAGAACTTCAGAAGAAATCCCGGAAGGTAAACTATCCTGGATAACTTTTGGCACCGTGTGTTGTAAAGAATCAGTTTCTCTTCGAGTTTCCCTCTTACGAAAAGCTAACCGAACAAATGCAACTATCACCAAAAATATCACCATTATACCAATAACACCAATGACAATCCAAACAGTACTACCCCATGATCTTTTCTTCTTGGTAAACTCTTCTTTGCAAATATTATCTGAATTTTCCTGTTCGTTACCCGTGATCAAGCAGTTCCCGTCAAACTTCACAACTCGTTTATTGCTAGAATTTGTATCCAAACAAGATGGAAGACTACCTGTGAACCTATTGTTTGAAATATCAACAAATCCAAGATTTTCACCACATTTGATGATATTATGAAGGGACCCACTTAACATGTTGGATCCAAGATTCAGATAACTTATGTTCGGCAGCGAAAACAGCCCGAATGGCGGCGGGCCCACCAATGAATTTGCAGATAGATCAAGGTGTTGGAGGTGGTTCAGTTTGCTAAATTCTTCAGGAATGTTGCCATTAAATGAGTTGTCACTTAAAAGAACTGTTGTAACTCCATTAGGCAATAATGGTAGTTCAGAATCGAAACGATTTTCTCTTAAATCCAGTAGATTTAAACTAGATAAGGTAGTTAAATCGGGTAACTCACCGGTGAGGTTATTATGTGAGAGGGAAACATCAGTGAGTACTGTGAGTTTGCTAACTGAAGATGGAAATTCACCCTTTAATCTATTGTTCTTCAAGCTAAGAATGGTGAGATTCGACATCGAACCAAACCAGTTCGGAACAGACTCATTGAAAAAGTTTCCATCTAATGTTAAAGTATGAAGCTTTATGAGTCTTGAAATCCCATCTGGGATAGAACCAAACATGAAATTTGAACTCAAGTCCAAAAGTTCAAGTGAAGATATCCTATGCAGTTTATCAGGAAGTGGGCCCCATATTCCTAAAGAAACTAAGCTAAGAACCTTCAAAGTATTCAATCTTGTTAATGTGACTACCAATGAATCAATTGAGAAACTTTCAGATAAAGTTTGGTTTTTTATTGCATATCCATGAAAATCATTAACTTTAGAAAGCTTATCACCCATTATTTTAACCTCAGAGACTGAATTACCTTCACATTTGATGCTCACTTGTGGGCTTGAACCCAAACTGCAAAAATCACCAGTATAATTTTCCCAGATGCTTATCTGCAATGGGTACTCCAAATGCTTCCTGATTTGTAGAAGAATTTGAGTTTGAGTTGATTGTAGTTCATGGGTGTTTGAGATAAAGAAACCCCATGAAAGAAACAGTATAAAAGCCACCAAATTTGAGCAGTAGCACCTCATTTGGTAAACAAATTTGAACCCTTAAACAGTCTTCTTGAAACCAACAAGAGAACAAAGAAACCCCATCTCAAGATACACAAAAAAGTGATGAAATCACCTTAAGATATATGATATAAAGACAAAGTCACAAGGCACATGTGTGGTATGACAAAGTTTTGAAATTTAACATTCAAAACTAGTTAAAGGTAAGTGGTCAAGTCAGAAATCAGAGCATTAAAAGCATGAATCTGAAATAAGTGATTATAAAAATCATAAACTGAATCCAAACTCCAAAGGCCAGAGATTTGTGTAATGTAATAATAATAATAATAATAATAATAATAATAATAATAATAATAATAATAATAATAATAATAATAATGAATGTGTGTTTGAAACAAGAAAGATAAAGTTGGTTTAAAGAGGAGAATGTTTGGGGAAACTGGTTTTAGATGAGAAGATAAAGAGAAGAGTACAAAAGAAACAAGCAAACAAAGATGATGTAAGTCTGGTTGTGGGACATTTAATGCATCTTGTGTTCATCTGTTGTTGTTTTCTTTTTACTAGTTCAGTAAGTTATTGTTTGTTTTTTATAATAAAATGATTGGCTGGATTTAAATATAAAAATATTTAATTATTTAACAGAAAATGGTGATGTGAGTTTAATAAATAAATGTAAGGAGGTGGTGTTATAATGGAGAGTAGTTGAAGCACAAGATTTGAAACTGGTGAAGTAATTAATGGAAGAAGAAAAGAAAGGAAGAAAGCTTTTGGTAATATTATGGAGGAAGAAGAAGAGAGGTGTTAATTAAATTAATAATAATAAAAGATTAATGGGCCAGGTGTACTTGTACGGTAATATTATGTTTGGGAGTTTGAGGAAATTAAGACAAGACAAATGGGAAATGGTTGTATTAGGTTGTTAATTTGACTATATGACAAGAAACAAAAGAAAAATAGACCCCATGTACTAAGGTACTACTTTCAACTTTCAACTTTCAACTTTCAAGGAATCACTACCTTAATTATTGATGATATACTTTTAATGTAATAGTATCAACTCATGTGAATATGTGATAGATTATATGCCATCTAGGATAGTTTGAAAGGGTTTTGTGTCTGTTAAAAGATTGAACTTTTATAATTATTCCTCATTCGTATACGCGGTTTTGAGCTAAAGAACCGAACATATATAGGTGTACTGGTGTACATCATCGAGATGGGTAAGTGTTGATTTCTTTGGCTAATTTGGTGTATTTTTAATTTACTTTTATAATATGAGACCAGTTTAGCGTTCATTCACATCATATAGACCAGGTTCATTAAGTATTATAATGCGTAAAATAAAATAAATTATTTATGATACGTGACACACATAAACATACAATCAAAGTCATTACACCATTTTTGTCTCAATGGATAGGTACATCAAGTCTTGCAATGTGTCCAAAAGTTGTGAAAGTAATGTAGGGTTCCTAAAGTTTCATAGCGTGTCAAATTATTAATTTATTTTGTGGATTATCAACTTCTAACGTGTCAAAAACTCAAAATGGTTGATTACTTTAAGATTGATGGAAAATATAACATACCGAAATGACTAATATGTTTTAAGGTTTATAAAGTAAATGATTTGTTTTACGGCTTATCAAGTTTATAACATGTCCAAATGATTGATTACTTTTAGGTTCATAAAGTCTAATTTGTTTTAAAGTTTATCAAGTGAATGATTTGTTTTACGCCTCATCAAGTTTCTAATATGTCAAAATAATTGATTTATTATTTCAGTGTATTTTCGTTCGAGCGCGTATATATTTTCTTTCAAGTGTCCAAGTATTTTAAAATATAACATTTTTTAACATCCCTTAGTAATTTTTTTTATCCGAGTTACTAAAAAATAGTTGGAAACCGTCTACATGCTTCTTTTGTTTTCAAAGAATTTCCCATCATTTCGAGTAATTTAACAATTGCTTTGATAATATTAATGCATTTTTTTCATAACCAAGAAAATGTTGAGAGTTACGAGAACCGCATAATACATTTGTACATAGTGCATTAGATAAATCAAGGTTTCGAGGGAGAAAAATGTGGTGGTTATGCAACCGTCTTATGTATCACAGTCAAAACATCAATTTACAAGTGTATTAGCGGTTTTTGCGATTCTCAACATCTTTTTAGATTCTTTTTTTTTAATTTTTTAGCAACTTTTTTTAATTTTATACTAACATTTTAAAACTTGTAAGCTGTAACCCACATTGACATTCTTCTTTTTTAATTCAAAAAAAAAAAGAAAAGAAAAAAAAAAGGTAACGCATCGATGGTTTTCTTCATAAGAAAAAGAATTGAAACCTTAAGTGCTAATGTTCCTTATGTGGTACACTGGTACCTAAAAAGAGAACGTAAACGAGCTTTGAAGTTAAGTCAACCCATTTTCTTTATGGAAATATACTAACGTCGCAATAACTTTTAATTGTTAGGCCTTTATTATTTTCAAAATTAAATTAAACTGCTTCTTAAAAAATATGAAACCCTAACATTTCATGCTTCTTAACTTATAAACTCTGGATATGAAACAAAATTTAGCCATGACCACCTTTGAAATTATGTCCGTATAAAAATTGCCTTTGGGACATATCTAACAAAGGGCGGATGACCGTTTAATGATAACAAATTAACAAGTATGAAAGTTTTGGACAAATGTGTGACACGAGGTATGTAGACAAAATCATATCAGGAGATGATATTGCGATCATATGACAATGTTATGAGCATCGACGCATCGTATAACAATTATCATGAGACCGACTCTATGAGTAAAAAATGAGGTTAAAGTTTGAACTTTGGAGTCCATATATTTTAACGTGCGTATATTTTTTTTACTTGAATGATAAATTCAAAGACCAGTTGTTATTGATTATAACTTTTCGTTGTATGTGTATAAGCATCATGTTTATTTTTAACTATATTTACTTTCTTCATGTATCATATTTTTGTCATTTATTATTTATATATATGTACACATATAAATTACAATATAATTTTTAACCTCATTTAGTGTACACCTTTTGCTTTATATTCACTTGTCTCAATCCAGACAATAGAGAAGTTACCAATTTTAATTTCATTTTAAGCATTAAACAAACTCCTCACTCACCTCTAATAATCACAAGTATATAATAAATTGCATTACGTATATTTAGCCCTTAGGTATATCATGCACATTTTCCTCTAGACTTAGCTCTTACGTATATGTTTACCAAAAACACAAGATTATGACGTATCTTTCTTAGTATCCGGTTATTACGAGTAAACTACAGTTGTAGCACACAACACTAGTTTTCAAGACTTTGCAGCTATATTAGCGGCGGCGGGTTAAAAGAAATTTATTTGGGAGGGTCAAAAAGTAGTGTAATAAAAGCGTAATGGACAAATGTAATTACATTTTTATTTTTTTTTAAGATACACACTCATCTACTTCTACTCTTACCCTTAACTACTATAGCATAAAATCTACACACATTTTAAGTCCTGAATCATATTCTCTACTCATCATTTTTAAACTCAAAAGTCTTTATCACCCAGCTAAAAAAAACTAAAATGACAGATATAATTAATTACTAATAAAAGTTGTAATTGTAAGGGGGCAAATTTGACCTTAAGTATTTTAATAGTCAACTGGGAGTCTTCTCCTCTGTGCCAATACATTTGATGATTTGAAAGCCAACTATAATCCATAAAAGTTTTTGCAAGTTGTTGATTTTTAAATGTATCCTATGTATGTATATATTTTTCTATTCTTGTTTTATTTGTTTGATATCATGTTTTGAGATCCAATTCAATTGGTTTATTTATTCTTTATTATTTTTTTATATTATTTTGTCTCAACGTTTTAAATTTTGTAAATCTAATGTGAATCACAAATGGAACATTTAGTGGGTCGTGTTTTATTAAAGGAATTGCACATTTAAACTAGATTTAAGGTCTGAACTTTTAATAAAACACATTTTAGGACTTAGAGAGATTAGAAAAAAGTTAATATAGTTTACGCTTACATAAATTCGGCAAACGATTCGAATATGAAATTAATTGTTTGGCTATTGTTCTTTGAATGTCGATTATTTGGCTATTGTTCTTTGGAAATTAATAACACTAGAAATTCAACAATTAAATTACAATGCTGGAGTAACTGGATAAATCTAAACACTTACAATACCGGATGGATGTTACCGGACGGACATTACCGGACGTAATCGGACGAACGTTACCAGACGTTCACGAACACTATCGAACGGACTTGGCCGTTGTCTGTGTTCGTCCACTAAGCTTACCGAACGAAATTCTTTTGTCTATGTCCGGTTCATTTATTAAATAGACGGACATAAACAAACTTCTTAACGAACGGACGACAGGACGTCCGGTTTGCTTACAGCCCTACACATGCCTTTTGTTTTCCTTAGCTGAACGAAGAATCAAACTTAACTACATGTAATGATTTGTTTGGAGTTACCAAAACAATGATTTGTTTGGAGTTGGCAAAATAAAAGAGACTCGGGTTAAGGGTTAAAATATGTTTTTTTCTTCTATAAGAGTTGTATTGGTTCAATGAAAATCACTATAATCACAAATAACTAGCTAACACATTAACAATAGCTACAAAAGTTATATTAAAACTTACGATAAGATGATACATGAGTATGTAAAACATATATTAGTGTTTCACATGTTTAATAACATACTTTTAGATATTAATTTCAATATTTTTTTAGAATTTAAATTTTGTGGATTCATAAATACACAAGTCATTTTCAACCGTTTAATCTTTTTCTAAACCGAAAATGTGTCACATAGATGTTTTCTTTTTTTCTTTTCCCCCCTCTTTATAAGTGGGCTTTGTTATGTTTTTTTCTCACAAAATGAACTCTGGCTGCCTTTTCAGCCCACAATCATAATATCAAAACTAGTTTTGAATTTTGATAGTAAAATAAAATGTAATGTAAAGTAAATTGTCTAAATGTGTAAAAAAACAAATATTTTACAGTTGAGTGTTTATAAATATTAAAAATGAATGGATAAAACTATCTAAATGAATGTAGGGATCGCCCACTTGGTACCAAGGTAAGTGTAGTTCCTTCAAATGATGAGGGTTCTAGCCTCATAATGAACAAAATATATATTGTGACTTAGTTTTATTAAAAAAAGAAAAAAACAGGATGACACAAAAATGGATAAAGTAAAAACAAGAGAACTCAACATGCTATATATTGTGTCCAGATGCATTGAAGCTAAGCCCAATTCGTATCAAAGAGTCAACACATGCTTTATCATCTCGAACATGAGTTCATGTTAACTCGGTTTAAAGTTGCCTCGTTGAACACCCGCATTGTATTTGGTAAAAAATAAAGAATAAAAAATCATGAAGCAAAAGCACATAGGTAACCTGATTTTGTTTTTAGTACGACTAATACGAAAATGATTATGATTTATGAGCTAGTAGAGTAGTACTTGATCATAAATAATTGGAGAAAAAAAAGTCTTCCATCTAAAATTTAAAACATGTGTTGTCGTCAAGTAATCAAAACAAAAATGTGTTTATTTTATCACCCTCTATGTTTTAGTTATTGTTCCTATTTTCAACAATAAGCTGTAACGCTAATTTCATAAATGAGTTATTCTATGAGATATTCCCTTTTATTTTGAAATTTTAATACATACGAGTATACAACCACTTTAAAATGTACATAATTGATTTTTACAAGACAAAAGTTTACATTTTTTTTTAGTTGCCAATTTTAAATCACATATATATAATTTACTATAAAACGATTATAATAAAGTGACAGGTAAACGGGCAAAAAGCTGCGCCGCAACCCCCTTTTGAATAGCAAAATCAATCCTGCTAAAAACGAAGCTTTGGGACCTAGAAACTGAAGAGGTTCCATTTACGACACGCTGAACCCTACTAAAAAATTTTACATATGTGATATCATGTTGCTACGAGGGCAGTGATATTAGTATAAGCGGTAGCTAACAACAAATACGGCATGCTATTATGCTATGATGTACAAACTTTTTATCCTTTTATAAATTAGTTTATTGTCGGCCAGGCTCATAATCCAATGGGTAAATTAAGAAAAGTTAATTTGTGTACGTTTTTTTAAACGAGATTGAATCAATATGTTTGACAGGTTAAACCGAAAGTCATCGGTGGCAGGTGTTTTGTTACGAGCTAAGAAAACTTACAAAAATTAATTTCTTTGTTCGGCTCATGGCCCACCGTACACACTCAGTTGCTGTTTGTTGATATTGGACCATTGGTACTCACAAGAAGCAATCTTTCCCATCATTAGTTAATCATCAATAATCCAACAACCTGGTAATTATAGCTATCATTAGGGTTGTCCAAAATGCTCGCCGTTCGCCGCTCGTTCGTCGTTCACTCGAAAATTGCTCGAAAAATGCTCGTTCGATTTCGGCTCGGTTTGGAAGTGAGCCGTTCGGCTCGGTTCGGTTTAAAAACAATCCAAGCACGAGCAAAACCTCGCTCGGTTTGGTTCGGTTCGTTTTGCTCGAATTATTTTTTATTTGTTAGTTGTATATATAAACTTTATGAATATATATAAAAGTATACTATTTTTTTAAGGTTTTTAAAATATCTATCTTTTGTGTTGAATTCAAAGTTCATATTTAAATCATAGCCGCTCGTTTATATATCTTTTGCTGTTAACTTTGAGTTTTATACATTTTAAAGGTGGAACTTTAGACAATATAGAGCTGAAAGTCTTGAATTAATGATATTTTGAAGTTTTAGAAATTCAAAATTGGAAACTTTGTACGAAATCAAGCAAAACCAAGCCGAACCAAGCCGCTCGGTTTCCAACCGAACCAAGTTCAAGCATAAAAATATCGCTCGTTTCTTTAAATTCAATTCGCTCGGTTCGGCTCGGCTCGCTTACAAACCAAACCAAATATGAGCATGTCCACGTTCGGTTCGGTTCGGTTCGGTTCGGTTCATGAACAGCCCTAATCATATAAGTCATAACACGCCATTACCTTCATAAAGTTTTTTTTTTCAAAGAAAACTTATAAAGTGGCTGTCTATTTAAAAATGGTATCTACCCGTGTTTTTGGACTATGGGTATTCATTCATCACCTTAGTGTCAAATTATTATATTATTTTATATGAGTTTATCTTTCACCTTCCTCTTTCAACCATTAATACATTCTTTCATCTCTCACCTCCATTTTTCAACATGTAAATACTACTCCATCCCAATTCCCAAATGGTGTCATTCATCTTTCACCTCCATCTTTCAACCATGTAAATATACTTATATAGTTATATATCATCTCTAAAACTCTAAATGCATAACGGATATGTGTATTAAAATGTTTAATCGTTTGTTCAAGCTGGTGAAAAATTATATTAATGTTTATCGTTGATATAGAGGTAACATTATAATGATTAATGAAGTAATTTTAGGACACAAATCACGACCCTAGCTTATTGAATGGATTAAATTGTTTTTAATAAAAAGAAAATCATTCTTATAACTATCAACTAATGGTAAATGTATTTTAAAAAGTGAAAAAATAAAAAGAGCAAGCTTTATTACAATTTATAGCAAATTAAGGATAATGTAGTCGGGAATAAAAGAAATCAAATCTTATAGTAGGGGTTACTTAAGATAAGAAGTCCAATGTTAGGGGAGACCATTAATCAAAATAAATGGTTAAACTTAATTCATAAGCAAGCAAATTAAATCATATTGTAGTGGTTTTGTTATAATACTACTTTCTTAAATCAATAATTCATCAACCCTTAATATTTATTATTTGTTTGTAAAATAAAAAGCGCATTATGGTTAAGAAAATTAACAATTATGCACATTAAGATTTTTTACAAAGAGATGTCTAGCTTCCGTCGAGATTTTTTATTAAAAAAAGTGAATGTTACTATCCATCATATGAACATATGGTGACTCATGGTAGCTTTTATACACTTACTAATTTTAATGTTAGATCGTGTAACTTTTTAACTCTATATTTTTACCTGGTTTGGTTGTAAAATCGTTTTAGAGACAAATCGGGTCATAAAAGCTAACTTCGCATTTTTTTTACCAAAGTGAATCGTGTTTCCCCTTAGTCACTCTATCACATGTCACCTTTGATTTTGCACTTCAATCTTCACTATATAAAAATACGAGTCACTGTCGGTATCGGTTGAGTTAATTACGATGATATTTAATTTTTTAAGGCAACTTCAATGGTATGTGTAAGATTCAATTTCAAAATCAAAAAAAGTGTAGGATCGCTTGAAACCTGCATTATTGAGTCTAGCTCTGAATTTATTATTGTACTACTAGTTAGGGACTAAGGCCACGTGTAGTGGAGGGGCTATAATTGGAGGCGAATTGTGACAAGTGGCGTCCAGTTAGCAAGGAGTGAAAATTTGTTTTTGGGGTGTAATGGTGTAGGGGCTACAAGTTAGGCCCACAGTGTCTTTTTTATTATTTTCTTTTTATAATTAAACTAATCAAATAAAAACAAATTTATTTAAATAATTAAATAAAAATGCATTAATATTAAAAAGAAATGCAAATAAAAAAAACATAACTAAAAATATAAAAAAAACATATAGCTCGGTTGGCGTACATGTTTAGGTTCAAGTCGGGAAATTGAAACGAATATCTCGGTTGGTTTAGGTTCTTCGGGTTCCATTGTAAGTTCACGTTCGGTTGGTTTTGCGAACCATGGTGTTGACCGAAATGAGGGAATATACATATATATACACACACACAACATATATACATATATATATATATATATCACACACAACATATGTATATATACATATATATACACACACACAACATATATAAATATATATATATACATAATACACACTAGTAATATAATAATAATAAATTTCATCTTCTCCAGGCGATAAATAACCCACGCCCCCGTCCAATTCGCCCCAATTTCGCCCAGGGGGCGGTGTTCACGCCCCAAATCGTCCAAAATCGCCCCTTCCTTACGCCCACTACAAGTCTACACATGGCCTAAGTAGTGACATTTTACACTTCTGAAAGTTCGAAAGGATTCAAAAATTCAATGATACAGAGTGGAGTATCTTGACTATGAATCAACCTAAATTCTAGCCTACATTTTTGTATACCCAAAAGTCATACCTAAACTACCTACTTCATGGAATCTTTGTTATGAGTTATATACCAAAATGTTGCCGACTGATGGTAGAATACTTTTGTTCAAGTTTTCAATAACGTGCCAAAGAGTGAAGAGATTTTTAAACAAAAAAAAGATGTAGTTTATAGAAGGGTCTTGCTGGGGACACCCGATACACCCCTTAACACGGGATGTATTGCACTATACGTTACGTATTAAGGGGTGTTCGTCTTATATGGTGTACCTGATATGCGACGTATAGCACACTACGCCCCATATTAAGGGGAATAGGCCGCGTATTGTGCTATACGCGGCCTATAGGGTACGAATGTAGGTTGTTATATCGTACCCTATAGGCCGTGCATATCACTATACACGGCATATAGGTTCAAACAGGGATACGGATGGTTGAAATAGCCCTTATATGTCGCGTATCGCGCTATACGCGCCATATATGTCCCCTTTTAGCCCCCCCCCCCCCCCCCTCTTTGTTAAAAGGGGCCATGTATGGATGTGGATATTATTTATTATTATTATTATTATTATTATTATGTAATATTTATTATTATTCATTATTATTGTTATTGTTTATTATTATTGTTATATTATTATTGTAATTATTATTTACTATTATTCATTATTATTGTTATTATTATTAAACGTTTTTTACCACGAGGCGAGCACGTCAGACGTTAGACGCGGACGGGGTGACGACGTGGACGACGACAGTCAGGGATCGGGTGTCAGACACAGGGCCGACGACCATGTTGATGTTCACGATGCGACGTTTACGGCCCCCGACATCGACGGTTACAGTTTATATATATATTTGTTTTATTTTGTACAAACTCGATGTTTTGTACATAATAATGTTTTGTACATAATAATGTTTTAGTTTGGTGTATACGTGTTTATTGTTTTGGTAAAAAATATTTTGTTATAAAAACACTTCTTTTTAAACAAAATTATTATATAAAAACAATATAAAAGGAAAAAAACAAAATTAAAACATAAAACGTAAAACGTAAAAAGAAAAACAAAAAAACGTATAAAAAAACATAATAATACAAAATTACTGGGGTTTTCTAAAAACCACTCAATATGCCCCGTATAGGACAATACGGGCATATTAAAGGGTTTTTTTTAGAAAACTCCATCAATAATCGGAAAGGCCTCGGTTCTGAACTTCTGATACTTAACTAGCAAACTAAATAAATAATGTAGCTGATTTCAATAAATTTTATCTAAATAATTGTTATTGTTATAATATTAGCCCTAACTATAACAAGCTTATTAGAATAATATATAAACTTTAAGTTAACAAGAAACAAGGAAATATGAGAATATGAGATTTTACTGGATGCATATTAATCGTAACAATACATGGTATATATAATATATAATACAAAAATAACTATTTACAAAGACTATTTGAGGAGACAACCTCACATTATTGGTTTGACAAAAAGTGAAAAGGTGACATACACAATTGTAAAACCGTTGGTAGTGTTATAACACTCCCCCTTGGATGACAACTTTTCAAAACTTCGGGGTCTTGAAGTACCGCCTTATTAAAAACCTTGCTAAAAAAAACCAATGAGAAAAATCTTTAGCTAAGGGAAAAAGAGTGCAGTAGATAGCTCCCCCTCAAGTTGCAGGTCGTTACATTGTCCGTATATGGCGCATGCCAATATCATGGACATGTTTTCTGAAGGTAGTTGTGTGAAGTGCTTTTGTGAAAAGATCAGCTGAGTTGTTGCTGGATTGGACATATCTCATCTCAACCTGATTGTCTTTAATAAGGTCTCGAGTATACTCAAAGTATCTTGGTGGTATATGCTTTGTTCTGTCACTTTTGATATACCCTTCCTTCATTTGCGAGACACAAGCTGCATTATCTTCATAGATAGGAGTTGGAATTCTATCTTTCTCTAGTCCACAAGAAATCAATATGTGTCGTGACATAGATCTTAACCATACACATTCTCTTGAAGCTTCATGCAATGCAATGACTTCAGCATGATTTGAAGATGTTGCAATGAGTGTTTGTTTCTGAGAACGCCATGAAATCGCAGTTCCTCCATTCTTAAATACGTATCCAGTTTGAGATTTTGCTTTATAGGGATCAGATAAATAACCTGCATCTGCATAAGCAGCATAACTAACTAACCCTTCTTTTGAATCGTTAGGATAAAATAAACCTAAATCAGCAGTTCCTTTTGAATACCGAAAAATATGTTTAATGTCATTCCAATGTCTTTTAGTAGGGGATGAACTGAATCTTGCCAATAAATTAACTGCAAAAGAAATGTCAGGTCTTGTACAGTTAGTAAGATACATAAGTGCTCCAATTGCACTGAGGTATGGTACTTCAGGACCAAGAATCTCTTCATTATCTTCGCAATGATGAAATGGATCATTGTCAACATTGAGTGATCTAACAACCATCGGTGTGCTTAAAGGATTTGCTTTGTCCATATTGAAACGTTTTAAGAGTTTCTCAGTATAAGTTGACTGATGCACAAGTATCCCATTATGCATATGCACAATTTGTAAACCAAGACAATATTTGGTTTTTCCAAGATCTTTCATTTCAAATTCTTTCTTTAAAAGAGCAATCGCTTCATTAATTTCTTTTTGTGTCCCAATTAAATTGAGATCATCTACATACACAGCTATGATCACATATCCTGATGCTGTCTTCTTGATGAAGACGCATGGACAAATAAGATTATTTGTGTATCCTTTGCTTATCAAATATTCACTCAAACGATTGTACCACATCCTTCCAGATTATTTCAGTCCATACAATGATCTTTGTAACTTGATGGAATACATTTCCTTAGGCTTTGAGCTTAATGATTCGGGGAGTTTAAATCCTTCGGGAATTTTCATATAGATGTCACTGTCTAGTGATCCATACAAGTAAGTTGTGACAACATCCATAAGACGCATCTCTAAATTTTTAGAGACTGCTAAGCTGATTAAATATCTAAACGTAATAGCATCCATGACAGGAGAATACGTTTCTTCATAGTCAATTCCTGGCCTCTGAGAAAAACCTTGAGCTACAAGTCTTGCTTTATATCTTGTAACATCATTTTTCTCATTTCGTTTTCTCACAAAAACCCATTTATATCCTACAGGTTTCATTGACTTTGGTGTAATGACAATAGGTCCAAAAACCTTTCGATTATTTAGGGAATTTAATTCAGCTTGCATGGCATCTTTCCATTTGTTCCAATCTTGTCGATTTTTACAATCATCTACAGATTTTGGTTCAGGGTCATCATTTTCTTCCATGATATCACTTGCCACAGAATAAGAAAATATATCATCAATATTTTCCATTTCATCTCGATCCCACATTATATGTGATTTACCATAGTTGATTGACAATTCTTTATTGGAATCATTTATTTCTTCCCGAGGAAATGTTATATCATTTATTCTTTCCTGAGGGAAGGTTTTGTCAATCATTCATTCCTTAGGGTCAGTATCCTTCTCAGAGCCCTTTCTTTTTCGAGGATTTTTATCCTTTGAACCGATTGGCCTTCCACGTTTTAAACGTTTTTGAGATTCATGAGGTGCATTATTATGGTTTTGCTTGCTTGGAATCTCAACTCGAGCTGGAGCATTAGCAGCTGGTATATGAGATTTAGTGACCCTGTTTATATCAGTAAATGCATCAGGTAACTGATTTGCAATTTCTTGTAGATGTATTATTTTTTGAACCTCTGTTTCACTTTGTTTCGATCTTGGGTCTAGGTGTAACAATGATGGCACACACCATGATATATCTCTTTCTTGCTTTTTCATTTCTCCCCCTAATGCCGGGAACATTGTCTCGTTAAAATGGCAATCAGCAAAACGTGCTGTAAATACATTACCTATTAAAGGTTCAAGGTATCTTATGATGGAAGACGTTTCATATCCAACATATATTCCCAACCTTCTTTGGGGACCCATTTTTGTGCGTTGTGGTGGTGCAATAGGAACATACACGGCACACCAAAAAATTCTAAGATGAGAGATATTTGGCTAATTTCCAGAAACAAGTTGTGTGGGAGAGTATTTATGATTTGAACTTGGTCTCACACGGATTAATGATCCAGCATACATAATTGCATGACCCCAAATAGAAACATGGAGTTTTGTCCTTATTATTAATGGTCTAGCTATTAGTTGTAGGCGTTTGATCAACGACTCGGCTAAGCCATTTTGTGTGTGTACATGAGCAACAGGGTGTTCTACAACAATCCCCACAGACATGCAATAATCATCAAAAGCATGTGATGTAAATTCTCCCGCATTATCAAGCCTTACTCTTTTAATGGTATAATCCGGAAAATGTGCACGTAATTTGATAATTTGAGCAAGAAATTTTGCAAAAGCAACATTATGAGTCGATAATAAAGAGATATTAGACCATCTGCTGGATGCGCTATTAAGACCATGAAGTATCTAAATGGTCCACATGGTGGATGAATTGGTCCACATATGTCACCTTGAATTCTTTCAAGATGCATTGGTGTTTCTTTATCGACTTTTAATGGCGAAGGCCTTGTAATTAATTTTCCAAGAGAACAAGATGTACATTGAGACATTTTATCTATTTTGTGGATCTTTTGACCTTACAGTGGATGCCCACGTGTATTTTCAATGATCATTTTCATCATTGTGGATCCTGGATGGCCTAATCTGTCATGCCATAGGTTTATGATACCAGAATCGCAACAATTTTCTTTGACTGCCATATGTGCTTGAGGCACATTTATATATGTATAATGCAAACCAGAATGGAGCATTGGCAATTTTTCCAATATTTGATCTTTGCTTATGATATGCAAATATTTTTCATTACTAACAGTCCTTGACTGAGTATCATATCCATTATGATATATGTTTCTGAAACTCAACAAATTTCTTGTTGATTTTGGGGAAAATAAAGCATTTTATATTTTGAGCTTTGTACCATTTGGTAATGTTAAATTAGCTTTTCCTACTCCTTCTGTCAAGTTTGTAGGACCTGATATTGTATTGATGATCCCTTTTGTTGGTTTCAGTTTATAAAAATATTTTTTAGATCTAAGTATAGTATGCGTGGCTCCACTATCCGCTATACATATATCTTCTTCATTTGTTTGATCTTGTGCTCCGGTGATTTTCATTTTAAATCTTGAAAAATATTAAGAAAAATAATAAGTGTATAACGAAGACATATGATATTTTAATAAGAACTTTATTTAATTGAAACACAAGTATTACATGAAAGAGGAACTACATAATTAAAGATAACGAGAACACACTTAATAATTGCATCTAATAATAGTAGTCAAGCAACTTTGTTTCAAAGTTCCACCTCAAAGTCTTCAACGCTCAGCTCAGCATTGATATTATTAAAGTTATCAACATGGTTCACTTCTTTCTCTTTTTCCTTTTAGGGAGGCTTGGTACAGTTCGCACAGATGTGGAGCTGTGCGACAAGCCTTTGACCAGTGGTTTGTACTTCCACATCTAAAACATGAAGTGCCATTGTTTTCGGACCTACCAGCTTCATTCCATTTATTTTGGTGGTTGAAATTGGTATTGTGTGGGACATGATAATTATTGGCTCTCTGGTTACGACCACGGCCACGGCCACGACCACGACCGTAAGAATTATTGTTCCATTTGAATGAAAGCTTATGATCATTAAAATGTCTTTTGTCAAAATGACCACGGCCTCGTCCTCGACTTTGTTCCCATTTATGACCATAATTTTTATGAGAACTTTTGTGAGCAACATGTGCTTCTGCTATTGCTAATGAACCCGTGGGACGAGATTGATGATTTTTCATCAATAATTCATTATTTTTCTTTGCTACAAGGAGATTGATGATTTTTCATCAATAATTCATTATTTTACCGGAAGCAGCCTCTTTATCCCTATGGGATAGAGGTAAGGCTGTTTACATCTTACCCTCCTCAGACCCTACCATAGCATTGCTATTGGTGTGATATATTGAGTACGATGATATCTCCTAAAATTCTGCAAACGATAATGTGTTTGCAAGTTTATGTTTGATGCATAAAACGTGGAGAAAGTTTTCTCTAACTTTTCTTCCTCTGTTACGGGATACCCACAAAATTCTAGCTTTGAGCAAATTCTGTATAAAGCAGAGGTGTAATCATTTACCCTCTTAAAATCTTGAAACCTAAGACTGTTTCATTCATCTCTAGAAGTAGGAAGTAAAACTTCCCTTAGATGACCGAATCTGCTTTTCAAATCTTCCCATATCATATATCGGTTATCATAATTAAAATACTCAAGCTGTAGTAATTCATCAATATGTTTATGGATGAAAACATCAGCTCTTGCTTTATCCTGGTCAGAGCAATCATTGTATTCTTGGATTGTTTCTAACACATCCATAGATTTTAAATGTCTTTTGACATTTGTTGTCCAAGACATATAGTTTTCTCCAGAAATGTTGAGTGCGGAGAATTCGAGTTTTGCTATATTTGACATTTTGTTGCTAAACATAATAGAGCAAATAATAAGATAAATATTAGAATCCATATATATCAATCAACAATGAGATACAATACATTGGTAGAGCTATAAACATATAAAAGAAAAAGAAAATGCCGAAATCTTCAGATGGGAGATTAAAAATTAGAATGAGAAGTAGTATAAGCATTATAGTGACCAACAGCAAAACCGGGTGAATCATTTTGAAAACTTTATCTTGAATAAATTTAATAAGAAGAATGTTTATTGTAAATGAAATGGGGTTAATAATTGGTTATTTATAGTGAAAATTTATAACCGTTTTACAACGGCTATATTACCGTTTTATAACGGTAACATTACCGTTTGTATGTGTGTGTGTGTATATAATATTTAATTATTTTAAAGTAAGATAATAAATACAGTTTATTTTATAAAAATATATAATTATTATGCATAATAATAAGAATAAAATTGTTAGTGTAAATAAATCTAACTTTTAAATGATATATTAGTGTGCATATAAAAATTAGAATGGTTATCAAATTTTAATAACAATGTTTATACATAATTAAAGAAGTGTTTATGATGCTTATGTAGATACCTTTGTGTCTATTACCTTTCTTGATTAGGATATAAGCGGTTCGTGCTGATAACGTGTTATAATATTAGCCCTAACTATAACAAGCTTATTATAATAATATATGAACTTTAAGTTAACAAGAAACAAGAAAATATGAGAATATGAGAATATGAGATTTTACTGGATGCATATTAATCGTAACAATACATGGTATATATAATACCAAAATAACTATTTACAAAGACTATTTGAGGAGACAACCTCACATTATTGGTTTGACAAAAAGTGAAAAAGTGACATACACAATTGTAAAACCGTCGATAGTGTTATAACAGTTATCATATATTGGGAGTTTTACATTTTTTTTAGCATGCATTTTTCTTAATAAATGTATATTTTTAATATTTTGATAACCCAGGTTGAAAAATAAAAAAGTTATTCAAAATTCTAAAACCGTATCATACTCATAGATTCATATCATAGTAAAACCAATAAAAAAAGATTCGCACGTGCATGATCTCACTAAAATATGTTGTGGTCCACAAACCATTTTAAATTTTAACATCCATTACCATCTTTTACATTCAAAATTCAATCTTGTGGTGCTTTTTTAAACTTTCGGTTTTCAGTGGTGTAAGAGTCAAAGTTGTATAAAATCAATAAACCTAATATGATTTTCGACTATTTTATAAACATATAGTAAAGAACGAGTCGTCCGAGTGTTGAGTATCAAGAAAGCTTAGTCCAAAATGGACCAAATGTCACAAAATTATTCAAGCTGAGTCACTTAATTGTTTTTAATGTATTACTAAACATAATAGTATACACCAAGTCACGGGCACTAAAAATATGATGTTAAAACCAAGATTCATGGCTTATTTAGCCGGTTTTGATTACAATTATGGGTCAAACTGCTAGTTACAGTTTTAAAAAACCATAAACTAAACATGTTAGGTTTGAATCTCAAATCATGAAAAACAAACAGTTCTCTGAACGTTTGAATCTCTTGAATCGATTTGTTTCAGTTTAAGCGTTCAGTCGATCTCAACGGAATTTAAGCACGCATACATAAAACCATCAAGTTAAGAACTTTGAAGGTTAACTTTAGCATTATGATTACATTAGTTTATTAATTAAATTCTAGTTTTTCATTGTGGATAGCAAAGAGGACCGCCTGCCTGCCTGCCTGCCATACATGATACATTGATAGTGCCATTAGGCACACACGGGTGGATTCAATCCGAAGCCAACAGCCGTCCGATCATCATCATTTTGCTATCCATTGGCCTTGTCATTTGCATAAATGATGATTGATGATTAAAAAATCTGATTATTTTTGGGTGACGAAAAACTTTACGTACCATTTTACTTTAAAATAAAGTTTAGTCTTTGTTAAGTTTTCTTAAGTTTATTATTTATTTAAAGTTACATAAAATATATTTATCATTTGTTTAAATTCTTAGTTTTGTTAATTTAATTAGCAAATCATTAAATTTTATTTACTATACTTTATTTATGATAATAAAAAATATACAAGGTTTATTTGAATAGATCGAATATTTTCTTTAAAAAAACTAACGTAATTTTGTTCACACCATTTATACATATAATACACATTTCTTTTTCATTTTAACCATTTATTAATTTATTTTTTCTCTTATAACTTACGTTTGTTAGCTTTTAAAAAGAACTTAATGTGTGCTCATATTCCATCTAGACATCAGATTTTCAACAAAGGTTTATCACGATCTTCATTTGACTTGAGATTCATTCAATGTCAACATTTGTCAACCTTCTACTTCAACCACAGGTTTTGTTTGGATATTATGTTTAGTCATTATCTAGTAAATCAATTGCATTATAACCCGGTTTTGTTTCCTAGTATATGTCAATGCCACCATATATATATTCATTAATTGTGAATAATAGTTAAAAGGATTTAAATCAAATCTCATAATGAAGTTAACAGAATTTCTTATTTCTTAATAGTTATATGAAAATATAAAATATTTTTTCATATCACAAGATATAACTTATAAGACCGTCTCCTAAAACACCAAGGGCATTTATTTTTAATGATGTTCACATGGTACTGTTTGAATTTACAAATAGAGGTTACAAACCACTTTTTCTATTGAAGTGGTATCATTTTAACACAATCGTTCTATCAACAAGAACAACAATAAACAGTTGAGAGTTGAGAAAAAACCCAACTCAGATTAATGCAGATTACATAAAGAAAAAAGTAGTTAACCATCGGAGAAAAAATAAAAGTTTTTTCGGGTATTTTTTTTCAAAACATAACGTGTGGCATGTTGAATTGATGGTTTAAAACAATGTGAAAATATTTTAAAATCTAAAACTAAAATATAAAAAATTATAAATAACGTCCCCACTAACAAACACATAAAAATATAAAACACACACTATAGTCTTTACTTGTATATATCTCTGGCGCTCAAACTCTTTCAATTTTCTTCTCCTACAACTAATTAACTGTAGGAAACCGCCGGTTAATTAAAATAAACAAACGAAATGACGGTTTTCGGTCACTCCGGCAAACAACAGGTGTTTCCGGTGGACTACGAAGCGGACGTATCTCGACGCCTACTCGAAGCTTCGTCCGCAAACGATCTGAAATCGGCGTTGGATTGCATCACCAATCCGTTTATCGACGTCAATTTCGTCGATTCTGTTTTATTGAAGGTGCGCATGGCGGAGGTCATCTGCCACGTGGAATCACCAAATGCGGTTCGATTTGAGTACCAGGAGATGAAATCTGACGTCACCGCGTTGTTCGTTGCTGTACACAACGGGAATTTGAGTCTCGTCCGGAAGTTATTGGTATAATAATATTTTAGAGCTCTGTTATATTGTTGTTATTATTATTATTATTATTATTATTATCATTATTATTATTATTATTATTATTATTATTATTATTATAAGTTAAAACTTCATATTTGTTATCAGTGGTTTCTAAAAGGTTTCTGGTGTAAGTATTTAAAGGAGATAGTTCAATAGAGTATATAGGTAAATTAATCCTGCATGATTAGGTATATGAAACAAATAGATCATAAGCATAGAACAGTTTCTAAGGGGAATCGGAATTCGAAATGAGCTAGCAACTTAGGCGACACGGTTATAATTCGTCTGGTGTTGGTTATTAACTTATTATAGTGTTTTTGTTATTTTATTTGAAGTAAGATTCATATGGAATCTGCACTAGGATTTGTGTAGTTATATTATTGTTTTAGACTTTTACAGAGTCTTGTCAGGCATCTAAATTAAGTTTTGCTTACTTGATGTTTTCTATGGCCTATGGGCTCTGTTAAACTGATGCACTTTGCTTTATTCACTACATAGAACTGAAGAATTCATAAGATAGTGCACATTTTGTTGCAATTACTAAAGTTCATGGTGTCTGGTGAATAAGACTGAATGTAGTTATATGTGAAAGATCATGTAAGAGTAGTTAACACAGAATTTCAACATTTTAGCCTCTTTGAGATTAAACCACCTCAGAATTGGTAGTAGAGAATCAAGAAGCATTAGGTTTAATTTGCAGATTGAATCGAAAGTAGAAACTTATAAATTTAATACGGATGTGATGACCTCCGTCACTAAGTGCTCACAAATGCTGAACTTGTAGGAGTAGATCAAGTGTCCCTGGTAGCCTGGTAATTTAACAAGATGATTACTGCTTGATTAATTTAAAGCTAATTATGCATGTTGCCAACACTCATGTTGGTCCTTCATATTTTATTCACAAAAACTCTTTGATATTTCAATCTGGTGGAAATTATAGAATCTAGATCTGGTTTGTTCATTAAATAAAGCTGTTGGTAGGCTTTGACTTACTATTTGATATGCTGCACACTGGCTACACTTATCTTATTAGTTTTTTCTAATTAACCCAGTATTATATTTCTGTCGTTTGGTCTGCAACTGTTTTCATTTTTGGAGGTTTCATAAGTTGCAACATTTATTTTCTGAACAAATGTTCAAACTAAAATGACTTAGGATTGACAAATGTTAGTAGTTAGCCTCTGATTGAGCCAAAAATAAGTGTTCCTTTGATTATGAATGAATTTTATCTGTTTATTTAGTTTAAAGTCATACATGCACCTTAGTACAGCCATATGTAACCTTTCCTGGAGTCAAGTTAAACTATGCTCTTATTTTTGTTTGAGTTACCAAGCCATGCATCCTTCCAAGAAAAAAAAATATCTTCATAAAATGATTTCTATAATTAATGCTAACCCAGTGCCCATCAAATCATCTAAAAAAGAGGGTTGCAACAAAAAGGCATTGTGACCATACAAACAGAGTTTTGACTTGTGTAGGGTAAATCCATATCCTTCATGAATAATTGAATATCAATGTGATTTGTCTTTCTGAAAAATTTACAACCAATAGTTTCCTATGACATGGAAGCTTCATAAAGACTCAGGAAAGTAGCTTAATCTGATTGTCCCATGCTGAGGTGACAATCGGTGCGTCGGGTAACGGGCTAAAAGTGGTAATCTTCAGTGTGGGTTAAAATGGGCCGAAGGGTTGGCGCACCGACTGTTTTGTTCCCAGATTTTTAGTTATATAATAAATAAGTTAATGTATTGGATGTCATAAAAATTAAAAAAGAACCCTACATGCTTTCACCAAATATATGGTTAGGTCCCTACATTATTTCGGTGGTTGATTCAGTATTATTTTCGGTTCAAAAAAATATAGAACTTTATTTTGTGACTGGTAAAGAGATACTTTGTGTTTGACTTGCTGATTACCTCCCTGAAGCTTATTTGTTTATTTAAAACATTGATGGACAAAACTGCATTTCTGAAACCGGGGGGGGGGGGGGGGGGCAGATCAGAGTATATTGGTTTTCTAAGAATAAATAATCCTAATACCTAATTTGTTTAAATGATCAATTAGGAGGTTAATTGCTTTATTAGTCAATCACACTAAGTGGCTTGCTAATGTCCTGTACCTAAAATAACAGAGCCATGGAGCTTATGTGAATCAGAAACTTTTTAGAGGATTTTCAATAACAGCAGCAGTAAGGAAGGATCATTTTGATATCTTTGAAATGTTACTAAAAAATGGAGCATCTCAGCCTGCTTGTGAAGAAGCTCTACTCGAGGCCAGCTGTCATGACCGAGGAGGGAAGTTTATTGAGTTGCTTATGGCTTCTGATCTAGTCCGGGCCCATATTGCCGTGCATGCTCTTGTCACCGCATGTTGCAGAGGATTTATAGACGTGGTGGATACTCTTTTGAAGGTTGTCGAAGCACGAGATGAATCTGACCTGATCCACGACGATGTTTCCACGGATTTTGAGATGAACGAACCACATCTTGATCTTCTTCTCCGGCAGCTCGGGATCTGCAATGGCTTTTTGGGGGTGTGGAGGTGACCGCTAAGAAATCTCCAGGATCTCTTGTTCACAGACACAAAAATATGGTGGTGGCTTTTATTGAGAATGACCAACCCCTAATAAGGAGGTGGAGACCTCCTTATATAGGGAGCCTCATGGCCACCATCATGGTACCCTAATGGGCCTAGCCCAGTTAGGGTTACCTCCACAAAACCCCCTCAGCCCAATAACATTGTATTAGTCCATATAATAAAATAAGCCAAACATGTTGCAGAGGATTTATAGACGTGGTGGATACTCTTTTGAAGGTTGTCGAAGCACGAGATGAATCTGACCTGATCCACGACGATGTTTCCACGGATTTTGAGATGAACGAACCACATCTTGATCTTCTTCTCCGGCAGCTCGGGATCTGCAATGGCTTTTTGGGGGTGTGGAGGTGACCGCTAAGAAATCTCCAGGATCTCTTGTTCACAGACACAAAAATATGGTGGTGGCTTTTATTGAGAATGACCAACCCCTAATAAGGAGGTGGAGACCTCCTTATATAGGGAGCCTCATGGCCACCATCATGGTACCCTAATGGGCCTAGCCCAGTTAGGGTTACCTCCACAAAACCCCCTCAGCCCAATAACATTGTATTAGTCCATATAATAAAATAAGCCAAACATAATAAATTTAGGGTCGTAAAACCGGGTTTAGTACCATACCCCTACAAAGGTACTTAATTGATTTAGTAACATTGGTGAGCCCAAGGCAAAACGGGCTTCGGTTGAAACAAGCCAATTGTTTTGTATGATGCAAAATGAGCCAGGCCGGGTTGACCCGCTAACATTCTTTCTTCTTAATGTTATTTTAATATCTGTACTACATAGGCATATCATTTTAAGATTAAGACAACATCGACCAATGTTAATCGATGCTATGAAATCATATTCGATCTTGACTTGTAAAATTTTGTTTTTATAGTGTGGGGTAGATATAAATGCAGCTGCTAGGGTGCTTCTCCAGTCATCTAAGCCTTCTCTACACACAAACATTGACTGCACGGCCCTTGTGGCTGCGGTTGTTAGCAGACAAGTGGCAATTGTTCGTCTACTTTTGCAGGTGATCTTATTAATCTATATTTATTCCTTATAATGATATTCACTGTAATCTATGATTATTGGAATTCATCGCTTCTATAGTTAATTTACATCTTAGAGGTGATAGGCTAACAAGGCTAAGAGGTTAGGTAATACACATACCACATGAATTCAAACTCAAGCACATGACATGTACTAAAGTATTTCTAGCTAACTTGACCCACATCAAATCATTTCAGATTTTATTTCTATTTTTATATCTCAACTTGCTGTATAATATTGTTTCGTTTGTCTTTACATGACATACATGAACTAACAAAACTTGTTGATTTTTCTCTTAAAATCAAAGAATGGTGCCAAAACCGACATCAAGGTACCGCTAGGAGCATGGTCATGGGATACGGGTTCATGCGATGAGTTTCGGGTGGGTGCAGGGCTAGCCGAGCCCTATGCCATCACGTGGTGTGCGGTGGAGTATTTTGAATCAAGTGGCACCATTTTGCAATTGTTACTCCACCATCTGTCTCCCAACACTTACCACAATGGCAGAACACTCCTACATCATGCTGTCCTATGTGGCAACATAGGAGCCGTCAAAACACTATTAAAACGTGGGCCCGATATTAACTCTCGAATCAAGACCACACAAAAAGCCGAACCCCAGGCGATACACATGGCTGTCCGGCTTGGGTTTTTGGCCATTCTTCAACTCCTAATAGACTCGGGTTGTGACATAAATTCAAGAATCACAAACAATGATGAAACACCTCTAATGGTTTGTGCAAGATTTAAACGAGAAGAATGTCTCCGAGTCTTGATCAAAGCCGGTTCTGACCTTGGTCTAGTTAATATTTCTGGCCAGTCTGCTTGGTCAATAGCTGAATCAGTTAAATGGTCTAATAGCTTTCAACAAACTGTGCTAAATATTATTAAAGATGGAATGATACCTGTATCCAGCAACAATACCGTCTTTTCGCCTTTAATATTTGTAGCTCATTCAGGAGATATACAAGCCTTGAAAGCTATTGTGAGCCGGGAAAATGTCAACATTAATGAGCAAGATAGCAATGGTTTATCAGCTGTTATGGTGACTGCCATGCAAGGTGATGTTCATGCCTTCAAACTTCTCGTTTATTCCGGTGCTGATGTAAAACTCGTTAATAAAAATGGGGAGAGCGCGATTTCTTTATCTAAAACGAATGGAAATTCTGATATGTTTGAAGAAGTAATGCTTCGGTATACCCTCGAAAAGGGTAATAAAAGCTCCCAAGGCTTTTATCCGTTACACTATGTGAAGAAACGTGGATCTACTCACTGGTAGCAGATCTACTTTCCTCGGGTGTGATTAAACTATTTCACCGATGGTTCTTCTGGATCCGAGTTCTTCCACCTACAAAATGAACAGCGCCGTTACTTACCCCTCAGAAAGGGACAGAGGGGTCCTCTTTGGGGTAACCCTCCGGCGTGAGAATCAGTATCTTTTGGAGAAGATAATAATGTTGTATGTAAGTGAATCTCAAGAGTATTGCTGATCGCTGAATACTCTTGATTTGTGTGACTGTGTGTTTTTTCTGTAACTGACTGTGAGTGAATATAATTCAATATGATTGAATGTGATATCACTGCTTGTAACTGTCAATGATTGAGTGTGAATGAATGTCCATCAAAGTGGAGTTGATGCTGTATTTATAGTGCTAGGGTTTCCACTGGTTGGGCTCAGCCTCGTTGGCCTCCTCCAACCGCACTGCGCCATGTGTCCTCTGGGACACCTGGCGCTTTCTCGTTGGTTGTAATTATGTGGTAGCCCATGTGTCATGCTGAGTTGTCGACCTTTCATTTGGCAGCTGTCAACATCAGCATATTCTTACTCCTTAAAAAGATGCCTTCTAGAAGATTGTCTGACGTGCACAATCAAGGTTGCCCTAACCCTGATTTGGATAAGGACGAGGTTGATTATATGCACGTGTGATATGCGCCCATCCTGAGGATGCGCGAAGTCTTCTTTTTATTCTCACGCGCAGATATTTCATGCGCAGGTGTGATATGCACGAGCGTGTGATATGCGCCGCGCTATGGTGCGCCGCGCGCATATGCGACGCGCGAGCATATGTGATGTGCAAGAGCATGTGATATGCGCCGCGCGTTGATGCGCCGCGCGCATATGTGATGCGCAAGCATATGATGCCTGAGCATGTTTTGTATGCGCCATGCGCCTAGGTTTTGGCTTTGTGCCTTCATAATGTCTTTATCTTGTGGGTTGACCCGCCTTGATTGGTGTTGAGGCGGGTACATACCTCTTCAAGCCCCCCCAGTCTAATGTGTGTCTTATCTCGCGCGAGCGTGGTAAGATAGATATTAGACTCACTGAATTGTCCATTTATAGGGGGTTTTGTCGTTTTCTTGGTTGTTTCCATCATCGCGCGAAGTTCTATCCACTTTGTTGAAAACCAAAGGTCCAAACACGTGGTTGGTTGGTGGTGACGTGCGCCGTAAACGTGTCAGACGTTTCGTGTGCTCGAGGTGCTACAGTTGCCTTTCACGTCCTCTCACAGCTGTCTTGAACACGTGTCGCGCTCGCATTGGTTAGTACCTGCGAGTGGGGGCGCGTGTCTGTTCCGTGGCAGGTCGGTTTGTCACCTCACACAGCTGTTAGGGACACGTGTCGCGCCTTCGTTGGGTTGCCCCTGCGAGTGGGGGCGCGTGGAATCCGATCAGCTGCCACTTTTCTCTCTCCTGGTCCTATAAAAGCAGGCCCTTAGGTAATTTTTATCCTCATCTTTATTGTTATTCAAATTCGAATTCCTGCTTTCACATTCTGATTTGAGTGTTTACATCGATTCGAATCCTCGATTATCTGTTATTACAGTTGTATGTCTGATAGTTCATACTCGTCTAGCCCTTCAATCACCTCCGTTGCCTCTCGAAGACGCCGTGTGAAGTCTGTGGTGATGTCGACATTGAAGCAAAAAGGAAAGGGGAAGAAGGTTGTTGAAACCACATCGGAGGAAGTAGGGAGGACCAAGGCGACCAAAAGGTGGAATGAAATCCCCTGCAAATTGAAGCAGGCGGATCTCGACAACCTCATCACCTCTCAGGGGTTTCCCACCCTGTTTGGCTGCATGTTGCCTAGGTCCGGGCAAACGGCGGCGAACCCGCCTGCCGGCTATATATCCCTATATAGCCACTTTTTCAGCCACTGCAACCTTCGTCTCCCGATGACAAGGTTTGTGGGTGCACTGTTGAAGTTCTATGGGATTCACATATCCCAAGTCCATCCGTTTGGACTCGTGCGCGTGACTCACTTTGAGTTCATGTGCAAATCCCAGCGCGAGGAACCCACTCCTCGGCGCTTTCAATATTTTTATAAGGCCAAGATCCAAGACAATTGGATATCTTTTATTCCTCGCAGTCAGAAGGTGAAGTGCTCCACTGTTTCATTCAAGAGCCTTCATGACTGGTCAGAGAGGTTTTTTTACATTAAGGCCGGTGTGATCCCCATCCGTATGACCATGCGCTCTATCACTTCTGCGCCTGCGGATGAGGATGTCCTCAAGAACCCAACTGGCGCATGGGTTAAGAAACTGACCGCCGAACCATCCCCCGCGAAGAAAATTTGCGAGGAGGCGCTGGTTGGGGTCGGCATGAGCAGGCTCTGGGCCGACAGCGCGCTTGAGCCCGTTATCCAAGTCGACGGGTTGTGTAAGTTATTTTTTTTTTTTTTTTTTTTTTTATTGCGCCAACATCCTTCTTTTGCTGATATCATTTAACTCGTCTTTGCGCAGTCACCAAGGATTACATCCTTGCCGCTTATGATGAACATGTGGAGGGCGGCTCCGTCGAACTTGGCATTGGGGAGGTTGGTTTCCCGGATCGCTTCGATGACATGTTCATCCCAGTGGATCTGGATTTTGACTTTGACGGTGACGCGCCTGGTAAGCCTTCGCACTCTTGCCCTATCTTGGGCAATCTGTTTCTCATTTCTCGCGAAAACTCGCGATGCCTCCATTAACTTGGCCCACGTGGTGGGCATACCATCTTTGCTTACGAGAGCTCGTCGTAACTGATCACTGCGCGCGCCTTGTATAAAGGCCACGCGCAGTAGCTGCTCAGTTATGCCCCCGATTGCCAGGGACTCCTGATTGAAACGAGTGATGTAATCTTCAATCGTTTCATCATTCCTGCGGATGCAGTGCATGATGTCATCAGGATCGCGCGTGTGCCTGCGCTGCTGTACGAAGTGGGCCTGGAACTTTTCTAATAGTTCCTCGAAGCCATCAATTTGCCCTGTCGGCAAGCTCTCGAACCATACTCGCGCTGCGCCTGTGAGGCAGCGGGCAAACATATGACACCATGTTGGCATCGTCCAGCTCTCTAGGTTTCCCGTGTTATAGAAACCTTGCAAAAAGTCATCTGGATCTGTCGTGCCATCATATTTCCCCAGACCACTTGGCATCTTGGTCTTGTGCTGGATGGGAGCCTGCGCGATGCGCGCAGTAAACTTTGAGTGTTTTACCAGGATGGCTGGTCTGTAGGGTGTGGTTACGTCCACTTGCCCTCTGACCGGTGGGCTGTATGGCATGTGCAGATCCGGATCTGCTCTGGCTCCTGGCGCCATGTTCACAGGCGCGCGGAGCTGCGAGCCTCCTGCATGAGTATCCCTTGTCTTTCTCATGCTATGCACCTCTTCATCACTGAACTCTGTGTGTGCAGTGTGAACAGAATGCCCTTCTTCCGGCGCGCGCGGCCTTTTTGTGGGCTGCTTCTCCATCGCTTGCCTTTGTGTTTGGTCGGCTAGCTTCTTCTGTTTGATCATTTCAGTGTACTTTTCCATCAGACGCCGCTGCTCATTTATGAGCCATTCATTCGGATCGTCTGCTTCATCTTCTGGACCCATTGGTCCCTTCAGCTTCGCGCCGGCCATATTTTGTAACGTGCGATCGTCTGGAAGAGTTTCAGTCTGGCCGTGAGGGGTTGTGACGAAGGGACGGTTGCTGGTGGTACGCGTAGAATCACGCGGAACCCTCAGAACCTGCTGTCCGTCGTTAACACCCTCACGTTCAATATCCTCCAGAGCTTGATCAACGTTACGAACTCCAGAAACCATGGTGATTGAATTTTTTAGATCTGGATGAGATCTGATTGCCGTTACTGGTAGCAGATCTACTTTCCTCGGGTGTGATTAAACTATTTCACCGATGGTTCTTCTGGATCCGAGTTCTTCCACCTACAAAATGAACAGCGCCGTTACTTACCCCTCAGAAAGGGACAGAGGGGTCCTCTTTGGGGTAACCCTCCGGCGTGAGAATCAGTATCTTTTGGAGAAGATAATAATGTTGTATGTAAGTGAATCTCAAGAGTATTGCTGATCGCTGAATACTCTTGATTTGTGTGACTGTGTGTTTTTTCTGTAACTGACTGTGAGTGAATATAATTCAATATGATTGAATGTGATATCACTGCTTGTAACTGTCAATGATTGAGTGTGAATGAATGTCCATCAAAGTGGAGTTGATGCTGTATTTATAGTGCTAGGGTTTCCACTGGTTGGGCTCAGCCTCGTTGGCCTCCTCCAACCGCACTGCGCCATGTGTCCTCTGGGACACCTGGCGCTTTCTCGTTGGTTGTAATTATGTGGTAGCCCATGTGTCATGCTGAGTTGTCGACCTTTCATTTGGCAGCTGTCAACATCAGCATATTCTTACTCCTTAAAAAGATGCCTTCTAGAAGATTGTCTGACGTGCACAATCAAGGTTGCCCTAACCCTGATTTGGATAAGGACGAGGTTGATTATATGCACGTGTGATATGCGCCCATCCTGAGGATGCGCGAAGTCTTCTTTTTATTCTCACGCGCAGATATTTCATGCGCAGGTGTGATATGCACGAGCGTGTGATATGCGCCGCGCTATGGTGCGCCGCGCGCATATGCGACGCGCGAGCATATGTGATGTGCAAGAGCATGTGATATGCGCCGCGCGTTGATGCGCCGCGCGCATATGTGATGCGCAAGCATATGATGCCTGAGCATGTTTTGTATGCGCCATGCGCCTAGGTTTTGGCTTTGTGCCTTCATAATGTCTTTATCTTGTGGGTTGACCCGCCTTGATTGGTGTTGAGGCGGGTACATACCTCTTCACTATGCATCTCGTCATGGAGATATGCAAGCGGTCAAACTATTGATCAGTAGAGGATACGACATAAATGCCCTCAATGGAGATGAATACACACCCCTCATGTTGGCAGCTAGAGAAGGCAATGCACAAATGTGCGAGCTTTTGATCGTGTGTGGATCACTTTGTGATTTCAGCAATTCAAGAGGCGAAAGCGCGTTAACACTTGCAAGAAAAAACACAATGAAACACGCAGAGTGCGTGATACTAGACGAGCTAGCTCGGGCGCTGGTTTAAGGTGGTGGGAGTGTGTTTGAAGAGGTAGGTCCCAGCAGAGCCCAGTTGGACCCGCAAGACTCACCTCAAAGAGGGACGTCTGCGCAGTTGAACCCGCAAGACTCACCTTCAAGAGGGACGTCTGCGCAAAGACTAAACTCGCAACTCACCTTGAAGAGAGACGTCTGCGCAAAAACCAACTGGATCCGCAGGACCCACCATGCTCAGAGACGTGACGTCCTTACGCGCAGTACGCAAGCTGTTCCCGCAGGAAAAGCCTCCCAATGGTCGCCGTACTCCGCCTGTTCCCGCAGCAACGGATACTAGCCATCAGGGAAGGCTACCCGCGCAGCAAGGCTACACGCACAAGGCACTAACTCTTAAATAATTCAGCAATGTCACCTGAAGAAGGAGTGAGCAAGCCGGGAATACTCCCGCCCAAAGCCGGGAAAACTCCCGCCCAAATGAGCCAGTCCGTACGCTACTGGAGGATCTTTTGTACTGTACCTGCCAAGGTATGGACAAAAGATCTGACCAAAGCTGCGACAGCTCACTGACAACAGTACGACGAGCAGCACGCTCTACTACTTAATGTCACTATCAGCCGCTGCCTACTCACCAACCTGTCGTAGCACGTGCATAGCCTGCAGTTGGTGGAAAAGGAATAGTACACAGCCGGCCTGGTCACTATCAGCCGCTGCCTACCCACCAACCACCAGCATGGCACGTGCGTAGCCCACAGTTGGTAGAACAGGAATACTATTCAGCCGGCTGTACCTGCTTGGAAACCTACCTTCGGCTATAAATACTTCAACACCTTGGAACGGTATGATATCCTATTATCATATATCTTCATATATTATCTGATATCTGCTCTAGTCATTTCTCTTAATATACACTTATATTCAAGAGCAATCTAGTCTGATTTTCACGCCGGAGGGTGGTCACAAGGAGGTACCCCCCCTTCTCAGTGACGAGCTCACGGTGTCTGTTTTGCAGGTCATCAGAAGAATAACCATCTTGCCGGACCTAACCCTCGTGGGAAACATCTATTTAACCCCCAGATTATCCGTAATCTGCCCGGGGGTCGATTAGTGTTTCTTCATTGGCGCCATCCGTGCATAAAAGCTAGAACTAATTTTCTCAGTTTTTTCAAAACTTCTGGAAAGATGGTTAAGGTTACTCCGTCGCCAAGGCCAACGAGTGACCAAGAAACCCTGGTAACCACAACCCCAGCTACTGGGGGGAACGCCGGCGAGTACACATATTTTACGAACACTACCCCGGTTACCCAAGCCGGGGCAAGTGCAGTAAATTTTACGAACACTACCCCGGTCACCCGAGCCGGGGCAAGTGCAGTAAACAATCATCCCCTTGGATTCATTGATACCCAGGCGGAAAGACGACAGACGAGGTTCCCCCGCCAAACACTTGATCAAGTTAAAGCGTGGGCGGAAGCACGTCAGAAAGAATTCCAAGCTGAGTTGGACGAACGCTTACGTTCCATCCAACAAGCTGACGAATTCGGAAGCACTCGACAACAGCTCAACATGAGCAATGAGTGCGAGTCCTCGTTCGATGATCGGGAGGAATCCGACAGTGACGCAAACCCTCGCCATAGGGCGAAAGGGAAGCGTAACGAAACGGACTTCCAACCAACAAGGAATTTTGGAAAAACCTTCAAACAAAGGAACGCGGGGGGAAACCCACGTGACTTCTCCAAAACCTTTAGACCAACTGCTGCAAATGCAGGAACGTCCAAATTTGCAAGGGACATTGCGGAAGCAATCGCCCCGAAGAGTGCCAAGCAGATGCCCAACATCGGCACTTATGATGGTATATCCGACCCAGATGATCACCTGAACAGATTCATAGCGGGGGCAACCGTCAGCAACTGGACGGAACCCACGTGGTGTTATATGTTCCAGATGACGCTGGTTGGAGCGGCTAGAGCGTGATTTGACCGTCTACCGGTCCACCACATCTACGATTGGGCGGACTTCCAACACAAGTTCAGCCAACACTTCAGTCAACAGCGGAAATATACTGAAGAGCAGTGGACGATCCTCAACTGTGTTAGAGAGGAGGATGAATCTTTACTAGACTTCATCACTCGCTTCAACTCGAAAAAGCTGAGTCTGGGCGCTATAAGCGAAGATCTTGTTCGCGCCGCTTTCATCCAGGGCGCTGAATACCCAGAGCTTATCCGCACGTTGACGGGTAAAGACGGCATGCCATCCACGTGGGATGCCATCATGACGGCGGCCAAGCGCTTTGCCGAAACAGAGAAGCAACTGGGTGGGGATCCGCCCCAGAGTACAAACCTCTACGCGCAGAGGACTAGAGAAAACAACGTCCGGACCGCCCGGCAAAACAAAAGGAGGAAGCTAGGAATTTGGCAGTCAAGGGTAAACTTTGACACCTCATCCAGCTCTCGCTCTTTAGTAGGCGGAAGGGATAACACGCACCCATCAAGCCGACACCCCCGGTGGACGCTGCTCACCAAAAGCGTCACGGAGATATTTGCCACTGAGAAACTCCTATGGCCAAAAGCTCCAACGGTCCGGCACCGACCTGACGCGGATCAGAGCAAATACTGTGACTTCCACGGGACAAAGGGTCACACCACTGAGAAGTGTACATCCTTGAGGGATATTGTTGAATCATTCGTCAAGGATGGAAAACTTACACACCTTGTGGCATCAATCAAGAATGGAAGGAAGAATGACAACCGATACAAAAGCAACGGACGAAAACCCGTTGACATCAGCATCTACATGGTTCATAGTAACATCAGAGGAAGAAAAAGACGGACGACAGAACCATGCGCATGGAAGGAAGCTGAGGTGCGCTTCCCGCGAGTGCCAGGAGGACCAAGCAAAGAAGGCCCTATCGTCATCAAAAGCCAGCTTGGGCACTACATCACTTCCCGCACTCTTGTTGACAACGGCGCCTCGTCAACAGTTATGTACAGGCAGTTCTTCGACAAGCTAGACGACGAAGACAAAGAACGCTTGGAAACGGTCTACGCTCGATGGAAGGGTTTGACGGCAGCACAAACACCCCCCTGGGTATCCTATCCTTCCCCGTCATTCTCACAGACGGGAAACACTCCCGCACAGAGGACGTGGACTTTGTCGTAATGAGGAAGCCACACCACACATACGACATTCTCTTCGGGAGAGACGGGATGGCAAGATTCAATGCCGTGGTATCTTCAGTCCACGGCATGATGGGATGGCCAACAGCTGAGGGCGTAGCGATGGTCACCGGTATTCCCCAGGTATGCATCGCATCTGTCTCATCAATACCCAAACCAAAGATGGCTAAACCGACCATCACCGAACCAGAAGAATGGGCCTTCAATGGCAAATACCCCGACCAGGCGGTTACCATTGGCCCAACAGTCACTGATCCTACGCGCACCTTACTCAAACGCTTACTACAGAAAAACGCTGACATCTTCGCATGGAAACCAGCTGACATGACTGGGGTACCTCGAAGTAAGGCAGAGCATAAGCTCAAGTGTGACCCGGCTTTTACGCCGGTCATACAAAAGCGCAGAGTAATGGGGGCGGAACAAGCTAACGCGTGTAGAACCCAAGTCAAGGAACTCCTTGACGCGGGCATCGTACGCGTCAGCAGATATCAAACATGGGTTGCAAATCCCGTCATGGTACCGAAGTCTAACAAACAATGGCGCATGTGCATAGATTTCAAAGACTTGAACAAAGCATGCCCCAAAGATTGTTACCCGTTACCCGAAATTGATCTTAAGGTAGATTCGCTAGCACCGTTTCGCCTTAAATGCTTCCTTGATGCGTATAAAGGGTACCATCAAATCCACATGGCCGTTGACGATCAGGACAAAACCGCATTTCGGACGCCCGATGGCACATTTTGTTATCAAATGATGCCATTCGGACTTAAGAATGCCGGGTCCACATACCAACGCCTGATGGACAAAGAGTTTCATGCCCAAATTGGGAGGAACTTGGAAGTCTATATGGATGACCTGGTCACCAAAAGCCTTGACCCAGAAACGATGTTGAAAGACATCGAAGAAACATTCAACACACTCAGAAAGATAAACATGAAGCTCAACCCGAGCAAGTGTTCCTTTGGGATGGAAGAAGGGAAGTTCTTAGGAGTCATTGTTACTAAAGATGGCTTCAGAGCGAACCCTGAAAAGGTCGAAGCCATTATCAAAATGGAATCACCTACTACCATCAAGCAAGCTCGAATGGACGCCTAGTCGCACTTAACCGCTTTTTGGCAAACCATGCGGATAGGTCGTTCCCATTCGTGTCAACGCTGAGAAACTGTTTAAAGAAAACGCACTTCCGCTGGACACCAGAAGCGGAAGCAGCTTTTCAGGAAATTCGGTCACGTTTGATCGAACTCCCAACGCTCACAGCACCAGAAGCGGGAGAGGAATTAATCCTATACCTCTCCGCCACAGATAGAGCAACCGGGGCCGTCCTGCTAGTCGAGCGAAAAGGCATCCAGATGCCAATCTACTATGTTAGCCGTCTCCTAACAGACGTCGAAACCCGGTACTCTACCCTGGAAAAATTAGTCTTAGCACTTGTACAGGCTTCACGCAGGCTAAGACGATATTTCCAAGGTCACCCAATCACCATTCTCACCAACTTCAAACTTGCAAACGTTTTAGGCAAACCCGAACTGTCGGGACGCCTAGCCAAATGGGCAATAGAATTGGGAGAATACGCGATAAAGTATAAGCCGAGGCCAGCCATAAAAGGCCAAGTCTTGGCCGACTTTATTGCAGAAGTCCCCGCCTCGCGGGAGAAAGAGTGCCAGGACGAGGCTCAACCCTCTCCAGCACAGGACATCGATGATGTCTGGCGACTCTACACTGATGGAGCAGCCAGCAACGAGGGCTCAGGCGCAGGGTTAAAACTAACCAACCCAGCGGGCCAAGAATACACTTACGCTATTCGACTGGATTTTCCAAGTACAAATAACGAAGCGGAGTATGAAGCATTCTTGGCCGGGCTGAGGATTGCGCGTAAGATGGGAGTAAAGAACTTGGAAGCCCACGTGGATTCCATGTTAGTAGCCAATCAGATAAACGGGACGTACACGGCCGTGAACGACACAATGGCCCTGTACCTCGCTCAAGCAAAAACCCTCATGTGCGATTTTAACGATTGTAAAGTCATACACGTCAAGCGTAGCGAAAACAAATCTGCGGATGCGTTAAACAAATCTGCGGATGCGTTAAGCAAGCTTGCATCATTGGCTTTCACCCACTTGGGAAAGGACATCTGCATTGAACTCCTTGGAGCACCATCAGTCCCACACAAGGAAGTCTGTGTCATCCAAACCGGCACGGAAACGTGGATGACGCCAATAATAAATTACCTTGCGGCGGGTATACTACCAGAGTCGAAAAAACAGGCAAGAAAACTACGCTGTAAAGCACTGAACTATCAACTCATCGATGACATCCTTTACAGACGTAACTTTCTTGGTCCACTACTCAGATGCGTCGACGACCAAGATGCCGACTACCTCCTAAGGGAAGTACGAAGGCATCTGTGGGATACACGCAGGTCCACGCACAGTTGTAGCTAAGCTAAACAACAGGGATACTTTTGGCCGGGGATGCATACGGATGCACTGGCATACATCAGAAAGTGTAGGTCTTACCAACTCTACGCACCCAACACGCATCGCCCGAAGAATGAACTTGTTCCAGTCACCTCTTCATGGCCATTTCAGAAGTGGGCCATCGATGTGACAGGCCCATTTCCCACAGCAGCATGGAACGTCCAGTTTCTAATGGTTGCCATCGACTACTTCACCAAGTGGATAGAAGCAAAACCCTTAGCCCAAACAACCGCAAAACATATCAAAAAATTTATTTGGGAATTTATTATTTGTCGTTTCGGGCTTCCACAGAGTTTGGTGAGCGATAATGGCACCAACTTTGCCGACAAGAAGCTACAACAGTGGCTGAAAGAACTTCAAATCACCCACACCTTTACCTCAGTGGCGCACCCACAGGGTAATGGTGAGGTGGAAAGAGCAAATAGGAGCATCGTCGACGGCATAAAGAAAAGACTATTGGAACACAGATCCGGCTGGGTGGACGAACTTCCACACGTCCTTTGGGCACACAAAACGATGAAAAAGGCAAGTACGAGAGAAACCCCGTTCAGCCTCACTTATGGCACTGAAGCCATGGTCCCGGTTGAAATTGGTCTACCCTCACCAAGGGTCTTGATTCATCCAGAGGACAATGATGCGGAAAGACGGTTAGACGTTATGCTAACCGAAGAACGCAGAGACTTAGCCACAATGCGTGAAGAGAACTACAAACGACAAATGCAAAAGTACTACAACAAGCGGGAAAAACTCTACAACTTTAATGTCGGAGACTACATACTGCGTAACAACGAGGCTTCGAACCAAGAACGCCCAGGAAAGCTGGCCCCCGTCAGGGAAGGGCCATACATTATCAAAGAAGTTTTGGGAAAGGGCATACCGGCTCGAAAGGCTCGATGGCACCCCCATCCCAAGAACATGGAATGGAGCTCAATTACGCAAATGTTACATGTAGATCAATTCCAAACTTATAAAGAAACGGCCTGGGGCCACTTCTAATGGAAATGATTCTCCTTTATCACATTGTGTTGATCGCTTTACATTTATACTTATAAACTTTCCGGACGGTATGCCGGTATTCACCGCATAAATATGGAAAGAAGTCGTTGCGTGTGGACGGCGGCAAAACCCGCATAAACACAAAAAACGACAAACCTCCACGCAGGTCAGTTATAGGTGAAGATTGGTCATCCCACTAAATGAAAGTGACGGTCCTACCCGCACAATCATGATAGAGGAAACTGAACACTAACCTATTGACAACCGCGCGTCGAACGGTTAACTTATTCAAAACACTGGGAAAATTGCTAAAATAAACTAAAATATGCATGCGCAAGTCATGTAACGTTTATAACGCAAGTCACAAAGATTCAAAAGTAAGCGGGACTATACCCCTTACCTTGGCAACCAAGTAACTATAAGACATGTGCGGGTACAGTGTCAAGGCAAAACCCTTCACATACTTAGCACCTGCAGGGAATTGAAGCCAAGAATACCTCGGCAACCAAGTAACTATAAGACGGGTGCGGGTACAGTGTCAAGGCAAAACCCTTCACATACTTAGCACCCGCAGGGAATTGAATCCAGGAATGCCTTGGAAGTAAAGTAACTATAAGGCGAGTGCGGGTACAGTGTCAAGGCGAAACCCTTCACATACTTAGCACTCCGCAGGGAATTGAAACCAAGAAGGATCTTCTGGGCCATGCTTGCGGAAAGGGATATAACACCCTCGCATAGCGGGAACGTTGAGAACTAGATTGTTGGAAGCTCCAAGATGGAATTGGTTGTTTAACATAATTGATCACTATGTTTAAAACTACCAAAACCCCGTGGATAATCTCTACAAGTGAAACTCAACGCTCCCGACTTGCGAGGAGGTTACACACCTACCCGCATCATACCCAAAGATCAAGCAGAACAGTGGGAAATTCTGCACGTGACATTAGGAAACCCGCGGGAAGAATCCCTGCGGAGAACCTTAAAACTAAACCCTTTTCAAAACCCCTTGCTTAAGTCCAAAAGTTCACCTCACTTATTAACAATTCATGAGAAGAACATTGGACGGGGGGGACTTGAAGAGGTAGGTCCCAGCAGAGCCCAGTTGGACCCGCAAGACTCACCTCAAAGAGGGACGTATGCGCAGTTGAACCCGCAAGACTCACCTTCAAGAGGGACGTCTGCGCAAAGACTAAACTCGCAACTCACCTTGAAGAGAGACGTCTGCAAAAAACCAACTGGATCCGCAGGACCCACCATGCTCAGAGACGTGACGTCCTTACGCGCAGTACGCAAGCTGTTCCCGCAGGAAAAGCCTCCCAATGGTCGCCGTACTCCGCTTGTTCCCGCAGCAACGGATACTAGCCATCAGGGAAGGCTACCCGCGCAGCAAGGCTACACGCACAAGGCACTAACTCTTAAATAATTCAGCAATGTCACCTGAAGAAGGAGTGAGCAAGCCGGGAATACTCCCGCCCAAAGCCGGGAAAACTCCCGCCCAAATGAGCCAGTCCGTACGCTACTGGAGGATCTTTTGTACTGTACCTGCCAAGGTATGGACAAAAGATCTGACCAAAGCTGCGACAGCTCACTGACAACAGTACGACGAGCAGCACGCTCTACTACTTAATGTCACTATCAGCCGCTGCCTACTCACCAACCTGTCGTAGCACGTGCATAGCCTGCAGTTGGTGGAAAAGGAATAGTACACAGCCGGCCTGGTCACTATCAGCCGCTGCCTACCCACCAACCACCAGCATGGCACGTGCGTAGCCCACAGTTGGTAGAACAGGAATACTATTCAGCCGGCTGTACCTGCTTGGAAACCTACCTTCGGCTATAAATACTCCAACACCTTGGAACGGTATGATATCCTATTATCATATATCTTCATATATTATCTGATATCTGCTCTAGTCATTTCTCTTAATATACACTTATATTCAAGAGCAATCTAGTCTGATTTTCACGCCGGAGGGTGGTCACAAGGAGGTACCCCCCATTCTCAGTGACGAGCTCACGGTGTCTGTTTTGCAGGTCATCAGAAGAATAACCATCTTGCCGGACCTAACCCTCGTGGGAAACATCTATTTAACCCCCAGATTATCCGTAATCTGCCCGGGGTCGATTAGTGTTTCTTCAGTGTTGAAACACACAAGGGGAGGGAAAGGAAAGCCACATAGGAAAGTGTTGAAAATGTTAGAAAGTGAAGGTGTTTTAAGGTGGGGTAATTCTAAAAGGAGAAATGTGGTTTGTTTGGAAGCTGAGGCGGGCCCCAGCCCGAAATTTGTGAAGCATAGGGCGGCTAAAGGTGATAGAAACACATCGGGAGTGTTTCGGGTGGTGACGGGAAAGAAAAAAGAGGTGCATTTTGTGTGTGAGGTTGGGTGCGCAATGGCGGAGTTGTGGGTGAGAGGGATAAGGCTTGTGACCATGGAAGCTCTAAGCGGAAGATTGAAGAGTAGAGTATGAGGTGTTGGAAGCTCGGGTTTGTATGTATGTGTAGATACTAGATACACGTGGAGGTGATTTTGTAGAAAGTCATAATCGATTGATGCATAACAAAAATTATAAGTTTTACGACTTTGTTCTCGCATCATAAAAACGAGAACAAAGTTGTATAGAATTTTTGTTATGTGTCAATTAATTTTGATTGTTTGCAAATCACCTCACTTGTGCATTTATATATTTGTGAATGGTGATCTTTGAACAAATACTTCATCTTGAAGTATTGGTATTTTGTATTTATGGGTGGACTTGTCATTTTGTAAGAACATTGGTGCCTTGGTGGTTTCATTTTTTGTAGCTATTTATAAATTGGCTTTTTGTTTGATAAAGTTTTTATGTTATTTTTTTAATCTTTTGATACAAAGTTTGATAACATTTTAAGAAGTTTGTACTTTGTAAAATAATCATATTTTGAGAACTTCGTTATAAAAACACAATGGTCTCACCAAAGGATCACATACGGAAAAATCATGCTAAAAAAACATTCAAGTTTCACAATTACATCAAATAATAATAACAAGTTTGAAAGCATTATTACCATATCAATTGCCAAGTTTATGTGTACTCGCATATTGATATTGTGCTAGCCCTACCAATGTTTATGCAATTGGTACAACCATCTAATGCAGGCGTTACTTTTCAACGTATGTTTGCCTTTTTAACCTTAGTAGAAGATTCTTACTATCATTCTTTGCCAAATTTGCTGCTCTTGCTCTCTCTCTTACATGCTTCAATCGTGTTAACCAAACGTATCTAGAACACAAAGTCGGAGCACACATCATGTGTAAGAGAGATCACTTCGTATCTGCAACGAAATCTTCGATTGCAGGGGCGATCCAACCGTCGAGGTCCATTTCTTCATTTTTGTAGTTCAATTTAGCTATCTTAATCATAAAGAATATTAAATATCCTTACTAAGATTAGGGAGGAATCACAACAGTGATATATAGCTTAACTTAGAAAGAAATGTGCTTAATTTTATCAAGATCACAGAGAAAAGAAGTTACTATGAATTTCATGCAATAAAGAACATATCGTAAACGATAATCTCCATTGATTTAGAAATAAAGGAGTGATCAAACTTTGGGCCGAATAATCGTCAAACTAATGTAGACAGATTAGTAAAACTCACAGGGACTAATAGATTCCATTGTGCTTGTATGATTATGCATATCTAACTATAATAAAATGAAATAGAACCCACAATTTTTTAACGGTTATCTTAGGGGTGTTTGGGATTGCTTAATTTTATCAACTTATAACTTATAAACTTTTTGAAAAGTAATAAGTTGTTTGAGATTGCTTATATTGTGAGATGAAAAGTTCTATAAGTTACACTTTTGTAACTTATAAACTTATTGAAAAGTTATAAGGAGGTAAAATAAGGAATCCCAAACACCCCCTTTTAAACAAATCAAAATTTGTAAAAAATAATCATTTAACTAAAACGCAAATATTCCATCTTCATACACACTTTTGATTCCTATTAGCCTACCCGGTGCATTCTTCGGCTTCAAATTTCATCAGTTTGCTCAGTAACATCACCGCCACCACTTCAGTAACGAACTCCAGCTTGTAATTTCGGTTTAGTGAAACCGAACAGAACTGGATATATAATAAAAGTAAATCGGTCACACCCATCATTCGATTTCCACCCCGTGTGTTTTGGTTTGGCCAAATCGGTTTACAAAATCATTACGTGGCCCGACCCGAGTACCCATCCTAACTAGCTATCAAGTAATTATGTATAGCCCATTGGGTTATTAAATCTGACCATAAGCGGGTCAACCCGACACCAAACCGAAACGAAGCATATAAATAATATTATTAAACCTAAAAGCGTGAGCAGTAATCGATAGATACCAGTAAAACAGAAGAAGACGATGAACTCGAATGTGGTTGAATCAGTGGTGACTCAAATCGAAGGCTTATCAGGTAGTTCAGAAGGCGTAGCTCAATTGAACACTATTCTGAAACAATCAGATGACGTCATACGCTCTCAGTCCGCCACGTTTGCTTCATATCTTACTCGCCTTGATCCTTCCATTCATTCACTCGGTTATCTATACATTCTGTAAGTACGGTTAATATTACGTGTTGATTTTGCTTGTTAGTATGTATGTATCTACTGAATGTTTATAATTCTGCAATTTGCTGTTGCCTGCTGTTTATTAAACTTATTGTGCTTGTTATTAGGATTTTACGAGATTTAGGGTTTTGTGTAAGTATTGTTTGAGATTGCATATTGATTTTGATTGTTAGTATGTATTCTAGTGAATGTTTATTATTATTATTATTAATTTTGCAGTTAACTGTTTTCTGCTGTTTATTTTTGCTTGTTGTTTAGGATTTTATGAGATTTAAGGTTTTGTGTAGGTATTTTTGAGATTGCAGATTGATTTTGATTGTTAGTATGTATTCTAGTGAATGTGGTTTTGTAGTGTGTTCCCTAAGGGGTGCTAATGAGCCGAGGTACTAGAGACTGGAGCGATAATAAGCTTGAAACGAGCCTAGCCGAGCCTTAACGAGCTTGAGCTTGAACATTTTATCTGACAAATCGTTTAGGCTTGTTGAGCCTTGTGTATGTTTATAAATTTTAGGGCTTTTGGACTTTTATGTGTTAATTTCACACTACGCAACTGAGCTTAACTTGAGCTTAGGCTCGTTTAACTGTCTAAGGTTTCTCGAAATACATACAAGTAATTAAGATGTTGATAGATTAAATAATAAATAATACACATGCCGAGCTCGAGCTTTTGTAATATTATTTCCCTTAATATTTGTATTATGTGTGTCATGTGATGTTAATTATTAATGTTTAAACTGAATTAAAGTGAGTTGTGTACTTCTTTTGGTTTTTGTTATCATGGTAAGCTGTCAACTTGCCTTTTTCTTCATTGTTTTATGCTACATTTTGCATGTTATAGTATGCTTCTGCTGTTTTTGAAGCAGGTTGTTTGTTTCTCTTGATTCATGATTCAGTTCAAGCTTGCTAATTTTGTGATATACTGATTGCTTTATGTTAAGTTTGGAAGTTGATAATTGTACACAAGGAGTATAAGTTATCTTGGAACTGTAAATAACAGTGTGTAACGAGCAAGTCTTGTAGCCCCTTGTCATTGCATAGTTTATCAACTTCTAATTGTCAAATAATACTTGTAAACTGGCACTTCTTGTTACACTTGTTTGAAAGTTGTTTCAATGACTTAATGTTTATATTATAACAGGGAAGCATGTACAGCAAGTCCAGTCCCAGAAGCACGAGCAAATGAATTAATTCTACCTGTTGTCAGATTTATTGACGCGTGCAGTGTAGAGCAGATTCGTTTAGCATCTGACAAATGTATAGTTCTACATTTTCAATACAACTATACAAGGTGATGTTTACTTTATATTATACTAATGAGTTAACCATGTTGGTACAGTTATAACTGTTTGTAAAAGACTACACGAGCTTGTTATGATCCTTAATGCCCCTATGAGAGCTGTGGCCCCTCTGCTGACTGCTATTCACAAGATTCGACCCACCCCTGAGCATTTAACTCCGTTACATTCAGATTTTCTTCAAGTATGCTTGTCTGCTAAGTGTTACAAAACTGGTTATAGCCTTTTGGAGGATGATATATGTGAAGTTGATCAACCAAGGGACTTTTTCTTGTACTGCTATTATGGGTGAGCTATTATTGTTTATGTATAAGGAATACTAATTGCGTGACCTTTACATATTTCATGTATTAACTGATGTCATGTGAAATTGACTCTGAGCAGGGGAATGATTTGCATAGGACAAAAACGATTTGCCAAAGCATTGGAGCTTTTCCACAATGTGTGTCAATCTGTTTTTGCATACCTTTCAATCAGCTTATTTATTTTACATTTATTTTTTTTATACATGCATGGTTTAAGAACAAACTTGCCTGGTTTCTTACGTTTCTTGCTCATGTTTATTTACAGGTGGTAACTGCTCCTATGTCTACACTGAGTGCTATAGTTGTTGAAGCATACAAAAAATACATACTGGTTTCACTCATTCACCTTCGCCAGGTGTGTGTTTATGTATTTTATACTTGTATATGAACTCTAATATTCAAATATATAAGTTAGTTTACGGGATATGCCATCGGTGTTACAAATGTGCAGCTTTATTTGTTAGTTGGTATTCAGTACATCAGTTGTCTTTTGGTAACATCAGGAATGTTATGATTTTATATTATGTAAACTGTATGCATATGTATTTTAGAGCTGAGGGTCTCTCTGGAAGCCACCTCTTTATCCATGTGGATAGAGGTACGGTGTGCCTACATCCCACCCTCCCCAGACCCTACTTATAGCTATGCTATTGGTGGGACTTCACTGGGTATGATTGATTGATTGATTGATTGATAAACTGTATTCATATATTAAATTTAGCAATTTTGATGATCTTGTTTATTGATTGTTATTGAGTTCCTCTTCTTTGTGATCACTTATACTTTTGTTGTTGAATGCAGTTTTCAAGCAGTTTCCCTAAGTACACCTCCGCAGTTGCTCAAAGGAATCTAAAGAACTTTTCTCAGGTGATTTCTAGCTTTCCCTCATATGAAATATTGTTGCTGTTTTTTTTTTCTTATTTGGCTATGCAAAATTATCGTAGACTGATGTCTTTTCCTTTACTTAAATACTGATGTAAATAGAATACATGTTCTTCTAGCTAACTAAAACTCTATGTTATTAGTATGCTCATTCAACCATGTATTTTGTATCTCGTGTAAGATTTAATATTCTTATCATCTTTATTGTTTTCTTCTGTTCCAAGTAGCCGTACATCGAGTTGGCAACTAGTTACAGCATTGGAAGTATTTCCGAACTTAAGGCCTTTGTCCAAGCAAATCAAGAGAAATTTGAGAATGTAAGTTTTGTAGTCTCCTTCAATTTGTAGCTTGTAGAGTTAAAATTTTTACTTGTTTACCTAATGGGCCGGTTTGGGTTGTGTTCTGTATCATACAGTTCAAATACAAATATAAACGATTTACACTATTTTTTAAAAAAAATTTTTGCAGGGAAGCAATCTTGGATTGGTAAAGCAGGTTGTGTCATCTATGTACAAAAGGAACATTCAGAGGTTGACACAGACATATTTGACGTTATCTCTTCAAGACATTGCCAACACTGCCCAGCTAAGTACCCCTAAGGAAGCTGAAATGCATGTACTTGAAATGGTAAACACATATCTCAGTAAATCTCATTTTTAACCTTTTCTGTTTGATTGTTTTTTATGTGTTATCCTTTTATTGGAAGATTGAGGATGGGGAGATCTATGCAACCATCAACCAGAAGGATGGAATGGTTAGATTTCTCGAGGACCCCGAGCAATATAAAACGTGTGAGATGATTGAGCATATTGATACATCAATCCAAAGGTATGATATTAATATTCTGAAGGTTTATCATACCTCAACTACAAGCCTAACCTGGACCTATGTCATTGAATTGTTTCAGAATCATGAAACTGTCAAAGAAGCTGACGACGATGGATGAATCTATGTCTTGTGATCCGGTTTATCTGTCCAAGGTATAACTCTTGATCGCGCTAAAAAACCTTATATCTGTCTCGTGGTTAACAACCTGAACAGATTTTTTTGGAACCTTACGTTAATGATTGATTGTACTTTCTTCAGATTGGGAGGGAACGACAACGACATGACTTTGATGATTTTGATAATGTTCCTCCAAGGTTCAATTTATGAGAGACTGGCCCGGATACATTTTGTAAGAGACGGTAGTTGCCATCATCATATTGGTTCATCTCACATTTTGTTTAACTGACCAACAAGACTAAAACCTATATGCAGTGTATGCAAATGTTATTAGGATTGGCCTTTTGCTCAGTCTGCCTATTGGGCTTATTTTTTTGGAATCCCTTAATGATTTTATATGTTTTATTGGAGGCAATTAGATTTGTCATGTTTTAGGGACTAGAAATCTTGGGCTTACCTTGAATACAAAAAAAATAAAAAGATAAAACGGGTGCGGTTTGAGTGATGGTCCTCCAATAACGGAATTGGTGCCCTTTCATGTCTAGTAACTGGAAAAGAACTGAACCATCTTCTCCAATAACGGAATTAAACAAACCATTTGTAAATAAACCGATTAGTTATAGATTCGGTTAAAACCCATAACTGAAACTACGCATGCTCTTCATTAGCTAGAATTAACATCCAAATACCAGTAGCTAGAATTAACAATCAAATATAAAAAGTCGAAATCGCCTTCTTGAATTTATAATGATTATTTTACAACAAAAATACAAGTTTTCTCATTCTGAAGTAGTTCTTAAGTTTAACAATCCGTAAAGAAAAAAAAGCACAAACAACATGATTACAAAGACCGACTTCAAATTAGATCTATAATCCACGCAAAAAAGAAATCACTCGCTATACGCTTAAAAAATAACTGCCAACTGTAGAACGAACGAACAAACCCAACCACCACAAAATTTCCATCCATGAAAAATACCTACTTAACCTTGGCGTTTCTATCTTTACACAAAGCATGCCATTCCTGCAACACCGCAGTTTGAAGAGCACGATGCTCCACCTCCTCAGGTGTCAATTCAAATAACGTTGTGGGACCCTTGTGTTTCTTCTTCCCGTCTTCCTTCTTTTTATCATCATCACTATCTTCATCATCGTCATCATTTACATCTTCAACTTTGGGGGACTTGGGTGGCGGCTGAGCCGCCTTCAGAATGGCTATTCGTTCCATTGATATCCGTAGGCGCTCTGCTGCAGCCACCTTGACTTCATCTTCCGGCATGTACTCAACGCCGCCATCAGTTAGGTCATCACACCATGACTGTAGGTCTGAACCCACTTCTTTTATTATAGCTGCATCCGATGCTCGAACCACAAATTTGCATATCATAGCCGTGGTTTCGTCTCCCAGGTCCACGTTTCTGCTTACTTCACTTGCACCGAATATCATCATCCCTAAGAAACCTCCATGCCATGTTTTGGCAGCAAAGCACAACTGTTCAAAAGCAATATAGTATATTTTTTTTAATTAATGGAACAAAATTACAAATTTCATTTAAACAAACTTGCCTGAAAGCCAGCAACGGTCCGGATTATGTGAGAGCAAACCCTGTGAAAAGGCTTGGTGGAAAGAGATTTGAGGCCGCTCAAAAACGGAGAAGAACCGTACTGCTGAGCAGCAGTAGCTTTAAATCCACTACCTTCATATGTATAAGTGCCTGTGAATTCCACCATAGCAGGTAGATTTGGCCACAGGCGAAAATACTCCACGGGTGAGATTTTATGGGGCGAAAGAAGCTCTGTTAGTGGAATCTTGTACGGCTGGCATCTCATGATGACTGGATCTCCTAATTCTGGCTTTGCGGTTCGTTTTTGTTTAATGATTTGTTGATCTTCTTCTGCGTAGTCACCTACGTTTCCTGGAATATCATTGCCAGCAAAGGGGTAGTACAAGACTTGTACCCAAAGAGCACATCTTTCAAAGTGGGACACACCTAGAGTTACACTGCATAATACTGGTTCCTGCACACATGGATTACGTTTAAAACAGAAACAAAATAATGACATAAGTTATTTTTCTGTAGTAGAATATGTTTTCAAACGGATCATGCATTCTCCATATAGCCAGTTAATATTGCTACTTAATTAAAAGTGTTTGAATGTCCTTAAAATCTTCAGAGTTCTATGTTCATAAGAGGTCTGCAATAATGTTATTTATGAGCCTAGGTGTGCAACAGATTTTGGTTTGAGTTGTCCACAACTATTGTGATCAAAGCTTTAATAAAAAAACAATTTTAATTTAAATGCTTATAGATGGGATGAAATAATATTTCTTTTGGTATTTAATTGTCTAATAAAGGATCTTCCTTACCTAGACGCGATCATATGAAAACAGAACTTTTAGGATGTTTTATATGGCCTTGATTCCAAGAACCAACCATTGATATGATTTTTACCACAGTAGAACATGCAGCATAAAACAAATAACAAAGCTAAGTAATGTTTGGAGAAACCTGAGAATTTAGATCACGCAATTGTCGTACTGCTTGAGGAGATCCATCCATGAAGTATGAAGCACCAGACAACCCAACACGAATATCCACCCAATTAAGTTCAATATCAGTCAAATTTAAAACCTGCAACAAGTCGTAAAAGCGCAAATATGATAGTTTAATGCATTAGAGTGTAACATAAGTTTCTAGCTATTACAAAATTCTGATATTATCAAATCAGTAAAACTAAGTCCACCTCCATTCCGGGAGTTTTAATAGCACCAATAAAAACAAGGGGCACATAACCTCCTGTATGACAATTTCAAATAGTCCCCCCCCCCCCCCCTCTTCTTCTCTAACTTTATATTAATATCCTATATAACTTAAAAAGTATGTATTTCCAAGTTATCTTCAGTCTACCAACCAACTTTTATCTGTTTATGTTTTGTTATATATGATTATATGCGTGCATATAGAGACATTTTACAATCAAATCATCTAAATAAAAACCTATAAATGCATGTAGGGTAGTTAGAAGTTGAGTCCAACCTTCAAATGAAGTGTGATTCTTCCATCACTAGGATCTGACAAGTGATATGCTTCAACATAGCAGGGATCACTACTACCAGTTAATGTATATGCATTTGGAGGTATCTTTAGCGAAGTGGTGTCAGCTCTTTTGGTCAAGAACAAAGTCAACTCACTAGGGTCGGGTCTCCATAGTTCTAGAATAGCCTTATGAACTAATCCTTCCAACTTTCGATCTTGGGCTGCAGAAGCTTCATAGAACTGAACCGTTAGTTTGTGATGACTGAATGGGTAATCTCCTCTACCTTCACTAACACCAGCCCACCTGGAACAAAAGCATCAAACAATCATGTAAAAAGTGTGCAAGGGAATATCTATGAATCTGCTGTCTATGTTTGTAAAGTTAGAAAAGGATGCTCACTTGTCATCAGAATGACTAGAAACGTATTTGATTCTCTGCAGTATCATACGGGCCTGATGTTTGTTAACGGAATCTGTCAATGGGTCAGCCCTGAACTCTTCTAGCTCTTTAGTGAGCAACTGGCCCGCCCTAGCATTACGTGATCCTAATCTTTGAGCACACAAAAGAACAGCTTGAATATCTTGCAGCTTATTTGTTTCAGTGGCAGATGAGTCAGCATTGAATAAGATTTTGTGTATTTTTGAAATGATGATGTTTAGTGCATCATCTGGGTCATCTGCTAAAAGAGGATCCAAACCTTCTAAGTCAATGTGTTCAGAAATTGCCCAAATAAGCCGAGCAGCAATTCTAGGCGTATTAACCTGTCAAATTAAGAAATATATTATGTACACAAAAAAGAGCAGGGTTTATAATTCAAATGTATACATCCTTCTAAAAGTTCATAGTTTCAATGTAAATCTTCTAGATTTAATGATACCATATTTACCCTTTCTAAACACTAAAAACATTATACTTTTGTTTTCTGTAGTAAAATAAAATAAAACTGATTGCTTATAAAAGTTTGTTTTTAGTGCATATACGAAGTGGAAAACAACATTACTATAGTGAATCATCACTGAATGTGTAATATTTTTTTTCATTTATTCAGTGAATATACTACTATAAGCAATTATTTCTTTGATCAACATCAAAGGGTATTTATAGTGTTTTGAAAGGGTAGATACAATATTATTAAATTTAGAAGGATATATTAGAATTTTTAAATCTTGAACATTTAAACTTGCACAAACCTCGAGCAGATCATTTACAAGTTTTCGTTGCAAATTTTGTAAGCGAGTTTCATTCAAAATCTGATCTTGAGATGCCCCGTCTTTGACTCTTTTGACCCCACCCCTGGTATCAAAAATATGGCAAAGCCTAACCAACAGCTTCAAGTAACAATCAACAGCATAGGTTCGACCTTCACAGTCCCATTTCACACAAGGTCGACACACTTCCACCACTTCTAAAGCTGGTTCGGTCCAATTTAATGCACCATAACCGGTTCCATAAGCCAATGCTCCGATCACTCTACTTTCCATACCTGATTTTTTTTGTTCAGGCAATGGCAGGGACAGCTGAAAACAGCTTTCAACCAAAGTGGCTACTAATTCTTCTCTGAATAAGCTTTTGCTTGTGACAGTGTTGAGGTCATCTCTGATTCTGGCATCCTCAAAAAGTGATGCAATGTCTGTTCCAGGAAGAGGTTTTTGACCTCTTCGGACACTTTCTTTTGCAAAAAGATCAACACAAAGAGCCGTACGACAAATGCATGCTAATGCATGCATGCGGTCTGATTCTGCTCTTAAGTTTCTCACCATGAGAAGCAGCCTTTTAAATAATGAAACCTGAATCCATATATAACTGCATTGTGTTAACATTAATTTGTATTTTTATTGTGCAGACAATATTAAGAAGAGTCACCAAAAGCTCCAACTGTTTGATAAGATAGATCATAACTGACTACTGCGAATAATAATAATAACCTTGACTCTTCACCAAGAATTAAGAAAACCACAATGGATTAGAGAAACTTTCATGTGTAACCTGATTACCTATCCTATAGAATTGTGATGTGGAGAATTATGCTGACAATCTGATACTAATTCACTAATAATAACGTGCACAATATGCCATAATGTAATTAACTTATCATTTGTTTTAGAAAAATCAAATCAAGCAAGTGTAGTTGCTCTGAACACCGACAAAAGGCACTAACAATATAGGACTAGGAAATACAAAGTTTATATGATCCTGGGAAGGAGAATCTAGATAGGAAAGTATGATGCACAAGCACACAGCATGGGTAACATTTTAAGGTAGATAACACAAAGATGGCATATCCAATAAACTGTCTTTATTTATTTGTCTTCTTAACTTATTTTTTTATTGGTTTGTTAACATGTGCCCAGTAAATGTCTATCATCCTGTGTACTTCTAAAATCATAAATTCAATTTGACAGACGTTATCTCATCTTCCTCCTATTTACTGTCTAGTGATTGTCGGACATAGCAAACAAATTAAACCTAGTAAGTTTTATTTTCTATCACAATGGTAAATAGGATAGAATCTTATAATGTTATATCATGCATCTCGGTATTATATAGAGTTTAAACATCAAACCCAGTCAATCTGTTGGGCTTAGAGCCTAGTTGATTATAATTATGATGAAGCATGTCAATAAACCATTTCTTAGCCTGTCTTTTGTGTAATGTGTATTATATTTCAAATCAACAATTTAAGCCTTTCATCTAATCATTGGAACTAGTATACCCGGATCTTATACTATCAATGCCAGTGAAATATGGTTTTGTACACAAAATAAACCATTTCTTAGCCTGTCTTTTGTGTAATGTGTATTATATTTCAAATCAACAATTTAAGCCTTTCATCTAATCATTGGAACTAGTATACCCGGATCTTATACTATCAATGCCAGTGAAATATGGTTTTGTACACAAAATAAACCATTTCTTAGCCTGTCTTTTGTGTAATGTGTATTATATTTCAAATCAACAATTTAAGCCTTTCATCTAATCATTGGAACTAGTATACCCGGATCTTATACTATCAATGCCGGTGAAATATGGTTTTGTACACAAAATACCGCACACGATGACTGAAACTTATAAACTGCTGCAAGTGTAATACAAAGTGCAAGAAAAGTGGTTGCACAAACCTGCATACTAAGATCTAGAAGATGTAGGTTGGTGACAACAGCTCTAACTATACTCTCTCGAGCAGAAGAAAACTCCTGTCTGTCCCAAAGTGTGAGAATTGCAATAATCGATGCTGAAGCCCACTCAGGCTTACCACCAGGAACATCAGCCAAATACAACATATTAATCCCGACCTCAAAAATCAACGCCGGGTCTAACGAAGACGCCAAAAAGGGCGCCAGATGAGTAACCACATCCGACACTCCCACAAATCTCTCCGCCTTAGTTGAATCCACAGTACCAGTAGCAGTTTTCTTCGAAGAACTCGATAGCTTCCGAAACGCCTCAAGCGAACCCGACGCAACCGACTTCACAGCATACACAAGCGGATACACCGTCGCCCTAAAACTCTCGACCGGAAGAATCAACGCCCGTGCCATCAACGCGTTCCGCCTCTTCCAAACGAACTCCACCATCGACGACACCCAATTCGACCGAATGGCAACGGAATTCTCACTATCCACAAGCTTATCCCCAGCCAACCGACTCATCCGTTTAGACTCAAACTCCTGAAACAACCTCCCAACCGACTCAAACGCGACCTTCGCCACATTATCCGCCTTATCCAACATATTATCCCCAATCCTAATCCACCAAATGGATACCTTATCCAACAAATTAATATTATTCTCACACAAGGTCACCAAATCATCCCGCGCTAAAACACAGCCTAACGTCTCGGTAATTGAGAACCTCAAGTTATCACTAAGGGAATCAAAGCACCTAGAGATCTCCTTATTACTATCAGTAATGAGTTTACCGAGGCGATACGACGGAATGGCGGCGAGGATGGAAACGGCAGCGGCAGTGACGTCAGGATCAGGAAACTCGAGGTCGTTGTGGATGCCGGTGCAGACGGTTTCCCATAGATCGGTGGTGAGGCGAGTGGATCGGATTAGGTCGAAGGCGAGCTTTTTGGAGACGGCGGAGGCGGGAGAGGCGACGATCTCTTCGACGGCGGATTTGGCGATGACGGAGATGTCTCGGCCGGCGGCGGATTGCTGGAGAGCTTGTAGTAAGGCGCCGGATTGGCGTAGGGCGTCGTTGGAGCGGAGATCGGCTTGGATCTGAGCGAATAGGATGTCCATTTGGTGGTAGTGGTGGTGTTATTATTATTATTATTATTATTAAGGTGTGGTGTTGGTGGTGGTGGTTAGGGTTTTACGGGCATGGGATAGTGGAAGTTGTGATTCCGGTGAGTGAAAGCTGGTGGGTGGGTGGTTGATTGATTAGAGTAATAGTAATACACCGGTGTCAAGTTAACTGATGAAAATGATATACGCCGTCGTCCGATTTGTATAGTTATTCATCATTTTTTTCATTCATTTGTTTTTTTTAATGGGAAAATTACCAAAATACTTTGCTTATTTAATGTCTACAAGATGTCTATCTAACCTTCCCAAAACGAAACTCGTACAACATGCTGGTATTTTGAGTCCGGTATTTTTCATCGGTTTGCTTGAACATCTACCGGTGGTTTTTGTCTCAAATACCGGTTTTTACCGGCAAACCGGCTTTTAAGTCCGAGAAATTTTTTATTTTTGCGACCCATGTTTTTTCAAAATTACTTTTAACTCAACAATTAGCATTTAAACGTGTAAACTTTAGGACTATTTTTTTAAAAATTAAACGTTTTCGAATTATTTTTTAATATGGATTAACTTTTGGATTATTTATTGTTATGAAATCATTTAGTTTTGGGTTATTTGTGGATTGAAGTTATATTTATATGATATTATGAGGTAAACTATTTAACTAGTTGAAACTCCTGGTATAACCCGGTTCAATCGGTTGTACCAATCTGTTATAAGTAAAATACCGGTTTTTAAAACATTGTCGTAAACACGATCATTTGGTATTCATTACTCAACGAGATTTGTAAATTGTAACCAACCAAATCATGTCGCGTGTTCAAAGAATCTTGTTATAAACCAAAATAACACGTTGGACACCAAAAGTCCAAAATAAGTTTTATCAGAAGCCTAAATAATCTCATATGCTCCGAAAATTAAATATAAAGTGGCGACCCGATGTTTTATGAAACATAGCATAATCTTGCTACTTAAAATTTATCGATAATGATTAAAAGGTGATCGGGTTAACGAGTTTTAAAGTGAACGTTTTAGAATTGTTTGATTAAATGGACATTTTGTCGACATCAACTAGTTAAATGGACAATTGGCCATTATCTCTTTTTTCGAGTGGAAGATAAGTGCATATATTAGTACTGTGTTCGGGACACCAAAATCCAAATCTTGATACCATGACAATAACAAAAACTTTTAATAGTAGTTAAGTATATAAGAAATGGACACAACATGGTCTATGTTTAGTGAATAAGATTGTGTTTAATGTAACCCTTAATCAATGTAAAGATACCCTTTGCCCTTTGGAGAGGTAAGATCGTAGTTTAAGGCCTTTAAAAGTGAAATTATTTTACGACTAGTTAGGAAAACAAGAGATGGCTAGGTTTGTGAAGAGAAGAAAGTAGAAAACATTGAGCATGCAGACCGGTGTGGAGGGTGACTGTTAGTGGCTGCCGAACCTATGCAATGTTGATGGGTTACAATAGGGGTGTTCATGGTTCGGTTTGAAACCGTGAAACCGCCCAAACCGGTCATCGGTTCGTGAAGAAACACTAAGTGACCCGGGGCAGATTACGGATAATCTGGGGGTTAAGTAATGTTTCCCACGAGGATGAGGTCCAGCAGAGAAGGTTGTTCTTCAGGTGACCTGCAAAACAGACACCGTAAGCTCGTCACTGAGAAGGGGGGGTTCCTCCTTGTGACCACCCTCCGGCGTGAGAATCAGACTAGATTGCTCTGAATATATGTGTATATTGAGAGATTGCTAGATAAGATAAGATAACGAGATATCAGATGATGTCCTTACCATTCCAAGGTGTTGGAGTATTTATAGCCGAAGGTAGGTTTCCTAGAAGGTACAGCCGGCTGAATAGTATTCTTGTTCTCCCAACAGTGGACTACGCACAGGCCATGCTGGTTGGTGAATAGACTACGGCCGACAGTAACAAGGTCGGCTGTATACTGTTCCTTTACTGCCGGCTATGCACTGTTCCACCAACTGTAGGCTGCGCACGTCCCATAGTAAGGGTTGGTGAGTAGGCAGCGGCTAATAGTGACAAACAGTACTAGAGGGTGCTCCTCCTCGTACTGTTGTCGGTGAGCTGTCACCCTGTGATTGGTTCATGGGCTGCTCTGGTCAGATCGTCTGTTCTGCCCATACCTTAGTAGGTATAGTACAAAAGATCTTCCAGAAGCATACGGACTGGCTCATTTAGGCGTGATTATTCCCGCCTTGCTCATTCCTTCATGTGACTACTGAAGTAGCTAGTGCCTTGTGCGTGTAGCCTTGCTGTCAGTGCGGGTAGCCTTCCCTGATGGCTTGTATCCGCAACTGCGGGAATAAGCGGGGTACTTCACCATTGGGAGGCTTTCCCTGCGGGTACAGCTGGCGTACTGCGCGTAAGGTTTTCTCTGAGCATGGTGGGTCCTGCGGGAGCAGTTGGTCGTAGCGCAGACGTCCCTGTTCAAGGTGAGTCTTGCGGGTCCAACTGGGCTCTGCTGGGACCTACCTCTTCAAGTCCCCCCAGTCCAATGTTCTTCTCATGAATTAATAATAAGTGAGGTGAACTTTTGGACTAGCAAGGGGTTTTGAAAAGGGTTTTTAGTTTTAGGGTTTTCCGTGGGGATTCTTCCCGCGGTTTTCCTGATGTCACGCAGAATTTCCCGACTTTTCTGCTTGATCTTTGGGTATGAAGCGGGTAGGTTTGTAACCTCCAAACAAGTCAGGAGCGTTGAGTCCCACTTGTGGATTCTCCATGGGGTTTTGGTAGTTTTCAACATAGTGATCAATTATGCTAAAACCACCAATTCCATCTTGGAGTTTCAAACAATATAGTTCTCGACGTTCCCGTCATGCGGGGATGTTATTCCCGTTTCCGCAAGCATGGCCCAGAAGATCCTTCTTGGTTTCAATTCCCTGCGGAGTGCTAGGTATGTGAAGGGTTTCGCCTTGACACTGTACCCGCACTCGTCTTATAGTTACTTTACTTCCAAGGTATTCCTGGCTTCAATTCCCAGCGGGTGCTAAGTATGTGAAGGGTTTTGCCTTGACACTGTACCCGCACCCGTCTTATAGTTGCTTGGTTGCCGAGGTATTCATGGCTTCAATTCCCTGCAGGTGCTAAGTATGTGAAGGGTTTTGCCTTAACACTGTACCCGCACCTGTCTTACAGTTACTTGGTTGCCAAGGTAAGGGGTATTTTCCCGCCTACTTTTGAATCTTTTTTGAATTTTTTGAAATTCGAAGAGTTGGTGAAAGGATAAGAACAGTCCAAACCTCTGAAACGTCGTGCGACGGTTTCTTCTGACTGTGTCAGGACGTGCAGGAAGTTATGGTGACGTGACAGTACATGGTCATTCCAGACGCTTTTTCAGGCGCGTGGGCGCGATTTTTCGGGCGCGTGGCCGCGAAATTAATGGTACGCGTCCTTTCAACAGCTGTTGCCAGCTTGCTTTTTGCCACGTGTCATAGTTTTATTGCACCTTCGATTTCTCTCTCTTCCGCATTAATTTCATCGCATTAATTGCGATTAGTATATAAAGGGGGAGAGAGTTCTTTGTAATCCACACTTTCACTTTTCTCTTCATCTTCAAAGCGATTTCCGGCGAATACTCAACTTTTCAGTCGAGCATTCTCTCGAAATCGTTTTCTTCTTTCATCTGCAAGATGTCTTCTCACGATCTCGAAGCTACAGCCCAGGAGGCTGGGGTGTTCACCAATGACAAGAGTACTGCTGGCGAGTGCCAGTGTGCTCTGCCTGTCGATCTGTACCAGTACATCGTCAGGAAGTTCATGTTCGAGTCTCTCGAGCCTGAGTTTCCTGAACCCCATCAAACGGTGTATGATGCCCCCAGAGGCAAGATCGGGGTATATGCTGCATTCTTTGTTTATGGGAATCTTAGGTTCCCATTGACAAAGTTTGTCTACCGTGTCCTGGAGAGGCACGGTGTGCACCTGACCGAGGTGCACCCGATGGCGATCGCGAAGATTCGCCACTTCGAGTGGGTGTGCCGGATTCTGGGCATTGAGCCCTTCGTCGACCGCCTGATGACCTTCTACTCTTGGAGGTGCATCCAGGGGTGGTATACGCTGATAACCCGGATTAAGGGTTTAAAGATGTGCGCAACCGAGTGCAGTATTCGCTCGTGGAAGCGGGAGTTCTTCTTCATCTCCGCCCGTGCCATCCCCCTTGCCATGAAATTTAAGAATGGGCAAGCTCTCCCAAGCCTTCACGCCTCCAACTACCAGGAGGCGGAATGGTTCTCGAAGATATCCCGGGTCCAATCTCCGGTTTACCGGTTTGCGGAGTCCGGGATGGTGATGCTCGGGATGAGCCGGGTGTGGAAGGATGCGGATGCGCGAAAGATCCCGATCGTCCTCGAATACGGTTTGAACTATGTTCCTTACGGTATGCTCTGTTTCTTTTTGTTGATTTAGAATCTCTTCTAACTTCTTTCCTGTTTATTTCAGAGGGGAACGACTTGCAGTCGCTCCTGTATCCGCGGGAGGCTGACGGTCCTGCTCGGATGGGTACTCGTGCTCTAGATGAGAACGAGTTGCCCATCCTAGAACAAACGGCGGATCGGTTCGTGGAGGTCTACCCGCTAGGCCACGAGATCCTGAGCGCCAGGCGGCCAGGTAAGGCGCTATTCAACCCTCGACCCCTCAATGTTGAAACCTCTGCTGGAATTCCTCTAATCTTATGTTCTGATGAGGAATCCGCAGATGGTCCTCCGTTGGTGCGGAAGAAGAAGGCCGCCGGCGGGAAGGGGAAGGAGAAGGTGGCCTCCACTGCCGATCCGGTACCTCGGTCTGACTCGGAGGCCGAGAGCGAGGAGGTGGCGGGGAACCCCGGTGGTGAGAAGACCACTGCTCCGGAGGCTGTGACGACTGTCACCTCCGGAGAGCCCCGGATGACGACGGTGAGCGGCGCAAAGAGGCCGGCTCCATCGGGTTCATCCCCGCCTGTCCGCACTTTCAGGCTCAAGAAAACCCGTAAGTACAAACTTTATTTTTAACTTCGTAGTTTTCCATCTTTAATACTTTTCTTTGTGCAGGCGCGGATGTTGACGCATTCCAGGGTGGAGCAGGGAAGAGTACCCCTCCGCCCATGACGGTAGGCTTGGTCAGCCTTCCTGAGTCGACGACCCAGGCGGCTGCGCCTGCTTCCGCTGGTTCAGTTGCTCAATCCATTGAGCCAACTGTTCCAGCTGTGATGACATCACCGCCGGCTGTCAGTGCCATTTATACCACATCTTTCACTGAGCCGGCGGTTACTTTTGCTGCGGATTCCGCAGCGGCGCCCGCGGCGGCCTCGGCGGCCTTTACCATGCCTCCTCCGTCATCGGCAACGACGGCCGATCCTTCAGGTATGCATGGGGCTTCTCGCCAACCTCTGCCTCCTTCCCATCTACCTGACCTCTTGGACGGATTTCCCTTGGGTTCAGGTGATGGGTTTGGCGGCTATCGGCCTGTTATTGACCCTACAGGTGCGTAGGGTTCTTTTGGCCTATTTGTTTTTTTTTTTTTATCATCTTTTCCTAACTGCTTTTTGTTTTTTGCAGTGTCGGATTCCAATGAAGTGTATGTTCCACGATGGAACATCCGCCGAGGAACAACCCTTCGCACACCTGTGGAGTGCGTGGAGTGGGCTCGTCACGCAGCTCCCAGTGGTGCTTTGGGGGAAGCCATGGCTAGCTACCAGGAGGGTAGGCTAACCAATGAGCTTCGGGTTCTCCTGGCCCGGATGCAGCCGCGCGTCGAGCTGCTTTGTCGTGAAAACGACAAGTTAAAAGCAGCTCGCATACAAGAAGTAGCTCAGGCGCGGGCTGTCCGGGAGGAGAATAGGAGGCTCTCCGCCGCGGCTGCGGAGAAGGAGAAGGCGTTCAAGGCCCTTGAAGTTGAGGTTCAGGCCCGTCTCGAGGCCCGTTCCAAGGCTGCCCAAGCTGTTAACGAACAGCTTCGGTTAGCTAAGGAAACTGCTAGGAACGCGACTGAAAGGGCCACCAAGGCTGAAGCTGTTGCTGAGCCTCTAAGTCTCGAGAATGAGGAACTTAAAGCTAAATTAGAGGCGCTCCAACAGGCTCATGATGCCTTGGCGATGGAGGACGCGAATAAGCTCCAAGAGATCCTGGACCAGAGGGGCGTGCTTGACCACACTGAGCGGAAGCTAAAGGGCGTCGAAGAGGCTGCTGCAAAGGAAGTGTTGCTTGCCAACCTCAATAAAAGTGAAGCCGAACGCGCTTGTAATCAAGCTCAAGCCGCCCTCCAAGAAGCTCTGGTTGCCAAGGAATGGCTTCTTCGAGAAGCGTTGTCTCAGGTAAGCTTTTCATGTCTTTACGCTTTTCTTTGTAAATAGAAAAGGTTTTGATACTTGTATTTTTCTTTTTGTAGGTTGTGCATCGGGTCTTCACGGAGACGTCTTATGACGATGCTATGAGCACAGCCCTCAACGCTTCTCACGAGGATGGGGAAAAGGCCGGCTTCCTGCTTGGTCTAGGGTTTGTTGAGAAAGGCATCCCGCCTTCCAACTTCCCTTTGTATAATGTGGATACTGAAGCTGTTTATGACCAAGCAGTGAATCAGTATGCCGCCTTCCCGCATCCGGTGGTGGAGAAGGTAAACGAAGTCGCTGCTGCTGATGATGGGCTAGCTATTCTTAAAGCTTTCCTTGAACCGCCACGCTCTACTGATGGTGCGGGTCCAAGTGGAAGTGGTCCTGAAGCATGATCCTGAAGATCCCTCTCCACCATTAGCGTAGATTTTTGTTTTTGTATATCTTCTTTTGTATGCGGGTATGTACCCAGCAATCTTTGTAATATTTGAATTTGATGGAATAAAGATTGTGTTAATCCCTTGCCTTGTTTATTTTACGCATGTTTTGATTTAACTTAGCAATTTCTTTAATACTTAGATAAGTTAACTTTTTAACGTGGCCAATTATAAGTTTGTTTCGCTTCCTCTTTCATGATTGTGCGGGTATGACCGTCACTTACACTTAGTAGGATGGCTTAACTTTACTTATATCTGTCCTGCGTGGAAGTTTTCCTCATCTTTTCCTTTGAAATTTTCTAAGTGTTCAGAATAAGTTAACCTTTGGACGTGATAGATAATAGGTTGAAGTTTTGCCTCCTTGTTCGTGATTGTGCGGGTAAGACCGTCACTTGCACTTACAAGGATAGCTAAACTTTACTTACATCTGACCTGCGTGGAGGTTTTCCTTAAAACTTGAAATTTTTACCGTTGTGTTTATGCGGGTTTTGCCGCCTTCCACACGTAACGACTTACTTCTTCCCCTATTTATGCGGTGAATACCGGCACATCAGTGTGGGAAGTTCATAAGTATAAAGGTAAGGTTATCAACACATTGTGAAAGGAGAATCATTTCCATTAGAAGTGGCTCTAGGCCTTTACAAGTTTGGAATTGATCTACATATAACATTTGCGTAATTGAGCTCCATTCCATGTTCTTGGGATGGGAGTGCCATCGAGCCTTTCGAGCCGGTATGCGCCCTTTCCCAGAACTTCTTTGATAATGTATGGCCCTTCCCAGACCGGGGCCAGCTTTCCTGGGCGTTCTTGGTTCGAAGCCTCGTTGTTACGCAGTATGTAGTCTCCTACATTGAAGTTGCAGAGTTTTACCCGCGTGTTGTAGTACTTTTGCATTTGTCGCTTGTAGTTCTCTTCACGCACTGCGGCTAAGTCTCTGCGTTCCTCGGTTAGCATAAGGTCTAACCGTCTTTCCGCATCATTGTCTTCGGGCTGAATCAAGACCCTTGGTGAGGGTAAACCAATTTCGACTGGGACCATGGCTTCAGTGCCATAAGTGAGACTGAACGGGGTTTCTCCCGTACTGGCCTTCTTCAGCGTTCTGTTTGCCCAAAGGACGTGCGGAAGCTCGTCCACCCAGCCGGATCTGTGTTCCAAGAGTCTTTTCTTTATGCCTTCGACGATGCTTTTATTTACTCTTTCCACCTCACCATTACCTTGCGGGTGTGCCACTGAGGGAAAGGTGTGGGTGATTTGAAGTTCTTTCAGCCACTGTTGTAGCTTTTTGTCAGCAAAGTTGGTGCCGTTATCGCTCACCAAATTCTGTGGAAGTCCAAAACGACAAATAATAAATTCCCAAATAAATTTTTTGATATGTTTCGCGGTTGTTTGGGCTAAGGGTTTTGCTTCTATCCACTTGGTGAAGTAGTCGATGGCTACCACTAGGAACTGAACATTTTCTGCTGCTGTAGGAAATGGGCCTGTCACATCGATGGCCCACTTCTGAAATGGCCATGAAGAGGTGACTGGGACAAGTTCATTCTTCGGGCGGTGCGTGTTGGGTGCGTAGAGCTGGCAAGACCTGCATTTTCTGATGTATGCCAGCGCATCCGTATGCATCCCCGGCCAAAAGTATCCCGCGTTGTTTAGCTTAGCTACAACAGCGCGTGGACCTGCATGTACTCCACAGATGCCTTCGTGTACTTCCCTTAGGAGGTAGTCAGCATCTTGGTTGTCCACGCATCTTAAGAGTGGGCCAAGAAAGTTACGTCTGTAAAGGATGTCATCGATGAGTTGATAATTCAGTGCTTTACAGCGTAGTTTTCTTGCCTGTGTTTTTGACTCTGGTAGTGTACCTGCCGCAAGGTATTTTATTATTGGTGTCATCCACGTTTCTGTGCCGGTTTGGATGACACAAATTTCCTTGTGCGGGACCGAAGGTGCCTCGAGGAGTTCAATGCGGATGTCCTTTCCCAAGTGGGTGAAGGCTAATGATGCAAGCTTGCTTAACGCATCCGCAGATTTGTTTTCACTACGCTTGACGTGTATGACTTTACAATCATTAAAATCGCGCATAAGGGTTTTTGCTTGTGCGAGGTACAGGGCCATTGTGTCGTTCACGGCCGTGTACGTCCCGTTGATTTGATTGGCTACTAACATGGAATCCACGTGGGCTTCCAAGTATTTCACTCCCATCTTACGCGCAATTCTCAGCCCAGCCAAGAATGCTTCATACTCGGCTTCGTTATTCGTACTTGGAAAATCCAGTCGAATAGCGTAAGTGTATTCTTGGCCTGCTGGGTTGGTTAGTTTTAGCCCTGCGCCTGAACCCTCGTTACTGGCTGCTCCATCAGTGTAGAGTCGCCAGACATCATTGATGTCTTGTGCTGGAGAGGGTTGAGCCTCTTCCTGGCACTCTTTTTCCCGTGATGCAGGCACTTCCGCAATAAAGTCGGCCAAAACCTGGCCTTTTATGGCTGGTCTTGGCTTATACTTTATCGCGTACTCCCCCAACTCAATTGCCCATTTGGCTAGGCGTCCCGATAACTCGGGTTTGCCTAGAACGTTTGCAAGTTTGAAGTTGGAGAGGACGGTGATTGGGTGACCCTGGAAATATCGTCTTAACCTGCGTGAAGCGTGTATAAGTGCTAAGACTACTTTTTCGAGGGTAGAGTACCGGGTTTCTACGTCTGTTAGGATACAGCTGACATAATAGATTGGCATCTGGATGCCTTTTCGCTCTACTAGCAGGACTGCCCCGGTTGCTCTATCTGTTGCGGAAAGGTATAGGATTAACCCCTCCCCCGCTTCTGGTGCCGTGAGCGTTGGGAGTTTGATCAAGCGTGACCGAATCTCCTGAAAAGCTGCTTCCGCTTCTGGTGTCCAGCGGAAGTGCGTTTTCTTTAAACAGTTTCTCAACGTTGACACGAAAGGAAACGACTTATCCGCGTGGTTTGCCAAAAAGCGATTGAGTGCGACTAGTCGTCCATTCAGTGTCTGAGCCTGTTTGATGGTAGCAGGTGATTCCATTTTGATAATGGCTTCGACCTTTTCAGGGTTCGCTCTGAAGCCATCTTTAGTGACGATGACCCCTAAGAACTTCCCTTCTTCCATTCCAAAGGCACACTTGCTCGGGTTGAGCTTCATGTTTATCTTCCTGAGCGTGTTGAAAGTTTCTTCGATGTCTTTCAACATCGCTTCTGCGTCCGGGCTTTTGATGACCAAGTCATCCATGTAGACTTCCAAGTTCCTCCCAATTTGGGCATGAAACTGGTTGTCCATCAGGCGTTGGTATGTGGACCCGGCATTCTTAAGTCCGAATGGCATCATTTGGTAACAAAATGTGCCATCGGGCGTCCGAAAAACGGTTTTGTCCTGATCATCAACGGCCATGTGGATTTGATGGTACCCCTTATACGCGTCCAGGAAGCATTTAAGGCGAAACGGTGCTAACGAATCCACCTTAAGATCAATTTCGGGTAACGGATAACAATCTTTGGGGCATGCTTTGTTCAAGTCTTTGAAATCTATGCACATGCGCCATTGTTTGTTATTCTTCGGTACCATAACGGGATTTGCAACCCATGTTTGATATCTACTAACGCGTACGATGCCTGCGTCAAGGAGTTCCTTGACTTGGGTTCTACACGCGTTAGTTTGTTCTGGCCCCATTACTCTGCGCTTTTGTACGACTGGCGTAACAGCCGGATCGCATTTGAGCTTATGCTCTGCTTTACTTCGGGGTACACCAGTCATGTCAGCTGGTGTCCACGCGAAGATGTCAGCGTTTTTCCGTAATAAGCGCTTGAGTAAGGTGCGTGTGGGATCAACAACTGTTGGGCCAATGGAAACGGCCTGGTCAGGGTATTTGCCGTTGAAGGCCCATCTTTCTGGTTCGGTGATGGTTGGTTTAGCCATCTTTGGTTTGGGTTTAGAGGAGACAGATGCGATGCATACCTGGGGAATGCCGGTGATCATCGCTACACCCTCAGCTGTTGGCTATCCCATCATGCCGTGGACTGAGGATACCACGGCGTTGAATCTTGCCATCCCGTCTCTTCCGAAGAGAATGTCGTATGTGTGGTGTGGCTTCCTCATTACGACAAAATCCACATCTTCTGTGCGTGAGTGATTCCCGTCCGTAAGAGTGACGGGGAAAGATAGGATACCCAGGGGGGTGTTTGTGCTGCCATCGAACCCTTCCATCGAGGCGCAGACCGTTTCCAGGCGCTCCTTGTCTTCGTCATCTAGCTTGTCGAAGAACTGCCTGTACATCACCGTTGACGAGGCGCCGTTGTCAGCAAGAGTGCGAGAAGTGATGTAGTGCCCCAGCTGGCTTTTGATGACGATAGGGACCTCTTTGCTGGGTCCTCCTGGCACTCGCGGGAAGCGCACCTCAGCTTCCTTCCACGCGCATGGTTCTGTCGTTCGTCTTTTTCTTTCTCTAATCTTACCATGAACCATGTTGATGCTGATGTCAACGGGCTTTCGTCCGTTGCCTCGGTACCGGTTATCGTTCCTTCCTCCTTTCTTGATTGATGCCACCAGGTGTGCAAGTCTTCCATCCTTGACGAATGCTTCAACAATATCCTTCAAGGATGTACACTCTTCCGTACTATGACCTTTTGTCCCGTGGAAGTCACAGGATTTGCTCTGATCCGCATTGGGTCGCTGCCGGATCATTGGAGCTTTTGGCCATGGTAGCTTTTCAGTGGCAAATATCTCCGTGACGCTTTTGGTGAGTGGCGTCCACGGTGTTTTTGGCTTGAAGGGTGTGTGTTATTTCTTCCGCCAACAAGAGGGTGAGAGCTGGATGAGGTGTCAAAGTTTACCCTTGACTGCCAAATACCTAGTTTCCTCTTTTTGTTCTGCCGGGCGATCCGAACATTGTTTTCTCTAGTCCTCTGCGTGTAGAGGTGTGTACTCTGGGGAAGATCCCTTCCCAGTTGCTTCTCCGTCTCGGCAAAGCGCTTGGCCGCCGTCATGATGGCATCCCATGTTGATGGCATGCCGTCCTTACCCGTCAATGTGCGGATAAGCTCTGGGTATTCGGCGCCCTGGATGAAAGCGGCGCGAACAAGATCTTCACTTATGTTGCCGAGACTTAGCTTTTTGGAGTTGAAGCGAGTGATGAAGTCTAGTAAAGATTCATCCTCCTCTCTAACGCAGTTGAGGATCGTCCACTGTTCTTCAGTATATTTCCTATGCTGGCTGAAGTGCTGGCTGAACTTGTTCTGAAAGTCCGCCCAATCATAAATGTGGTGGACCGGTAAACGATCGAACCATGCCCTGGCCGCTTCAACCAGAGTCATCTGGAACATATAACACCACGTGGGTTCCGTCCAGTTACTGACGGTTGCCCCCGCAATGAATCTGTTTAAGTGGTTGTCTGGGTCGGATAGACCATCATAAGTGCCGATGTTGGACATTTGTTTGGCACTTCTCGGGGCTATTGCTTCCGCAATGTCCCTTGCGAACTTAGACTTTCCTGCATTTGCAGCAGTTGGTCTAAAGGTTTTGGAGAAGTCACGCGGGTTTCTCTCCGCATTTGTTGGTTTAAAGGTTTCCCCAAAATTCCTTGTCGGTTGGAAGTCCGTTTCCTTACGCTTCCCTTTTGCCTTATGGCGAGGGTTTGCGTCGGTATCGGATTCTTCCCGCTCATCGTCTGAGTACTCGCACTCACTGTTCATATTGAGATGTTGGCGAGTACTGCCGAATTCGTCAGCCTGTTGAACTGAACGCAAGCGTTCATCCAACTCGGCTTGGAACTCTTTCTGACGTGCTTCGGCCCACGCCTTAACTTGATCTAGTGTTTGGCGAGGGACCCTCGTTCGTTTCTCCAAGTGGGCATCAGTGAACCCCAGTGGAATATTTACTGCACTTGCCCCGGCTTGGATAACCGGGGTAGTGTTCGTAAGATTTGTATAACCGCCGGTGTTCCCCCCTGTTGCTGGGGTTGTGGTTACCCCAGCAAGAGATGGCGACTTAATTGTGAAATTATTTTACGACTAGTTAGGAAAACAAGAGATGGCGAGGTTTGTGAAGAGAAGAAAGTAGAAAACATTGAGCATGCAGACCGGTGTGGAGGGTGACTGTTAGTGGCTGCCGAACCTATGCAATGTTGATGGGTTACAATAGGGGTGTTCATGGTTCGGTTTGAAACCGTGAAACCGCCCAAACCGGTCATCGGTTCGGTTTCATGGGTGGTTTTTTATCTCAAGTATTGGTCAATCGGTTTCAATAATATTAAATTGTAGCGAACGGTTTGGTTTACGGTTTGTACCAAAAACCAACCATAAAAAACCGGACCGAACCATATAATTTAATTATATTCAAATATTTTAGATATTTTATATTATATACATACATGTATCAATACTTTTGTTAAATATAAACCGATAGCGTAACTGTGTAAGTGTATATATAATATTCATATTAATTATTCTTTCAATAGTAAACGAAAGATGGGTTGCGGCCCAAATCCCAACGCAGTAACAAGTTGCAATGCCTTATAAATTATTATTTTTTCATTAAACTATTAAACTTCAAATAATATACATTTCATGTTTTCGGAATGCTTGTGTTTAAACTTTAAACGACATTACAATCACAACCCAACATGTCCAAACCGGAACCAAACTGTTATTAAAGGTTTGGTTCGGTTTAAAAGTTCTACGGTTTGGTTCACGGTTTGACCTAAAAACCATGGAAACTGGACCGTGAACACCCCTGGATTATAATATCACATATTTTAGAAAATGTGTATTGACCTATAGGTTTATGAGATTAAAAAGTTACAGAAATTTTTTCTTTTTTATATTTTTATACGATAGTATTTATGCAATAAAAATCTATACCATTATCTGATACTAAAATTATTTCACTATTAGATGCAAGTGACAGTTTTTACCAAATCAAATGGACGAATATGAACATGTTAAATCATGAGAAGTAATTGTAGTAAGAAAACGATCAAAAAGCCCAATATTCAATTTTGGACTCAACCATAGCCCAAAGGTTAATATTCTACGAGCCCACTCAAGGCCCATTACTGCAAAACGACGTCGTACTCGAGATCAAAGATCTGAAATGTCTTTCTTTCACCTTCAATTCACAAATTCAACAGGTCATTGTTGGATCCATCTGCACCACACCGGCTAAACGCCGCCGTTTCATTTCAATCTCTTCCGACAACATCCTGTAAGTATAAAGCCCAATCCTTTACGTTTAATCCATCCTCTAGGGTTTCATCGTCTATACGAAATGTACGATATCGTTGTTTAATTGACTTTTCTTTTAATTTATAGACTCCATGAAACATATTATTAATCTGAAATTAGGTATGTGTTTTATATTTTAGCTCCGTTATCGAACACGATTTGAAATCCATTTTAATATTAATAGAATTTGATTAAAATATACATGATATGAGCTGAAACTAGTGATTCGTAGGGTTATAATATAAATTTAATTCCGGATTCGATTTGAAATCGATATCGATTTTTTACAATAATTTTATTTGTGCCACTTGTTGCAATCTGCAAAGGCAATCTATATACAAGTTTTTGGGATAAGGTTGAAAATTGATTTGAGATCTAGAGTGAATTACATGTAATTGGAAAATTGGGTATATCATGTATTGTTGACTCACATGAGAGATTAAGGTTAGATACCGTCAAACAGTAGAGTGAGCTGCCTTAAAGTTTCCACTCGAGTAACCGTGAAAAGTTTGTGAGTTCTTCGTGGGTAATTAAAAGTTGTGAGTGATATTGGTTGGTACGAGTGGGCGGATATTATAAATGGTATTGGTGCCGCTAGTGTCATGTTTGAGATTGTGAGCTAATCATACAAGTATGAGTGAGTCACTTAGAGAAAAAGAGAAGAAGGGGGGGGGGGGTTGATTATGACACCTGAGTTCAGTTCCACAGTATTAACGTGTTTTGGGCGCATTGGTTTTGAATGAGGAAACTTTATGGTTAAACATGTTTGGTTGGGTGGCCTTCTCGGAAGTTTTTACTTGGGTAACCAAAACCAAAATTGTGGGCTCTTCGTGGCTAAGGCAATTGTTGATTGGATTATTGTTCAGTTGTTGCAACGTAGGTATCTTTAGGGATGATATGAGCATTGCTTTTGCTTTTATATACCTTTGGACTCGGTGTTTACTTGACATTTTCCCTGTTTTCATGTCTTGATGTGAATTTGGTAATATAAATCTTTGTAGGGATAGAGACTTGTTATAAGTTATCATCGGATTCTGATTTTCGATTTAATGGGTCTACAGGAAACTATCTAAAATGGCTGGTGGTAGGGGAATTTACCACTTGCTCAGGGGCAGTCTTCATTCTCGTTCAGCTGTAAGCATTATCATTTACTTTATTGGCTTTTGCACATAGTTACATAAATCGCTAAGATACCCGCGAATTTTGAATTGGTACGATGTGTACCCAATCGCAATTCGTCGGCGTTCCGGTTGGCGGAGAATTCGCGACCCAATTATCCGGTACGGTTCGATCCATAAAACCCTAATTCGCGAACCAATTGACGCTGGTCCGTCCCTCTAATTGATTATGAATTCGTGATTATACTCAATCGAAATCGCTATAAGTACAGTGGATTTATTTGGTAGTGAATTGGATTCCAGATTTGGCTCTCATAACCAAAACCCTAGAACGATAGTGATGGTGAAGCGCCGCTGGCAGTCTTTTTCTTCATAAAACTTCATTTTTCACCCTAACGTTTGTATTTTTATTAAATATAACCCTATACTTTACTACTTAAATTACATTTGAATATCTGTGTATAAATATAAATAATAAAGTGAAAATTATATTTTTAAATAACTAACTATAATTTTTTGAAAGATATATAACTTATATTATTTTTTTTAATTCCCTCGAACCGCAATTCTTGGTACATCGTACCGGTTCGTACCGAAATGAACCTACCCCCCTCCGTACCGAATTCGTCTAGCCTAGCGAACCGCGTACCCGTACCAGAGCGCACCGCGATTTATGTGACTATGCTTTTGCATTCATTATTTGTTTTCACTCTTACTGCACATTATGACACTAGTTGTTTATTTTTCACTTCATTGAGTGGCTATTTGAAATGTATAGGAAGTACCATCAGGAGTTTAGACCACATATTTTGTTTTGTGAGCCCATCATTTCATGAGCATTTGTAGATCAATAACTTACATACACTACAAAGCATTAACCACGTACGGAAGAATTTATAAACTTGAGAATACTATTGCTTTCTAAGTTAGAATTAAGCTGCATTTTGGAACAAATGCATCACAAGAGCGTATCACTATGATAACTTTGCTACCTATTGATACTGTGATTACTGATTGCTGACATCATCTTCTTAAAACTCTAGGCCCCACCAGCTTTATCGTCTCTGGTTTCAAAGAAAGACCAAGATGGAGCTGGATCTGCTGGTGTTAAGTCACTGAGGGCACTTGCTCTGCTTGGAGCAGGTGTCTCAGGGATTTTAAGTTTTACAACTATTGCTGCTGCTGATGAAGCCGAGCATGGGTTGGAATCTCCAAATTATCCTTGGCCTCACCAAGGCATTCTGAGCTCATATGACCATGCCTCGTGAGTTTCTATTGTACCTTTTAATAAAGTGAATCAAGTGATATGTTTTTTTTCTCTAAATCATGAAATTTCAGCATTTGACATTTTTGCAATTTGGTGTTTGTCCACGAGCAGGATTCGACGTGGACACCAGGTGTACACACAAGTATGCGCATCATGCCATTCAATGGGTTTGGTTTCATACCGTGATTTGGTTGGTGTGGCATACACAGAAGAGGAAACAAAGGCAATGGCTGCTGAAATTGAAGTGGTCGATGGTCCTAATGATGAGGGTGAGATGTTTACTCGCCCTGGAAAATTAAGTGATCGGTTCCCTCAGCCTTATGCTAATGAGCAAGCTGCTAGGTTTGCCAATGGTGGGGCCTACCCTCCAGATCTCAGTCTTATTACCAAAGTAACCTTTTCTTTCAATTTCAACTATTACGACTTTTTAATTATACTTTTTTGGTGTGTTGCTTGATTCTCACACTTTTTGTTACTTCAGGCTCGTCACAATGGACAGAACTATGTGTTTGCACTTCTGACTGGCTATCGTGATCCTCCTGCTGGTGTTACAGTAAGTTGTGAAGCATGTTCTATATTTGAATTCATTCCTAATGTTTATTAGATAATGAACCAAATTTTGAATTTATTGCAGATTAGGGAAGGCCTGCACTATAATCCTTACTTTCCTGGAGGAGCTATAGCAATGCCTAAAATGCTTAATGATGGTGCTGTTGAATATGAAGATGGTACTCCAGCAACAGAGGCCCAGGTTGGTAACGGGCTAACTGGCCACCTTTATTTATTTATTCTCAGCTTGGGCCTCATACTCAGATTTCTCTGTTTTATGTATTTGTAGATGGGAAAGGATATCGTCTCGTTTTTGAGCTGGGCTGCAGAACCAGAAATGGAAGAAAGAAAACTGGTACAATTTCTTCGAAACCTACAATTTTATGTCTTGAGAAATAAAACACATTGCAATTGGTTTATAACAAGTTTTTATGTCACTTTATTTGGCATAGACTAAAAGTGATGAACAACATTAGAGATTATACTCAATTTTTAGAGATGACAAGATATGCATGTTGGACGGACTCGCAAACACTTGTTTCATCTAATTTCTAAAAGTTTATGACTATAATTAATGTGTTATATCCAAATATTTTTACAGATATAATGAATTAGGATTTGGAATATTCTATGCCATTAAAATAAGACTTTTGGTGAATTCCAACTCGTTTTTACACATGCTTCTTTTTTAGCTAATATTTTATTAAGTAAATGATATAAATCATTCTAGTGGTTCGGTGTGATTTACGAATTTTGCTGCTCGTCTAAACTGATTATGAATTTCATCTACGCTTTCTGTAAGATCTACCTATTTTGAAATAAGTTCTCTAATAATTTAGTTTTGGGGATGCAGATGGGATTCAAGTGGATATTTGTACTGTCACTGGCTTTGCTTCAAGCTGCTTACTACAGGCGGCTGAGGTGGTCGGTTTTGAAGTCACGTAAGCTTGTTCTTGATGTCGTCAACTAGAGGCGTCTCTGTTTTTTCGAGAAACATTAAAAAAGAACTACTTTGAAGTTGAAAAATAATTGTTTTTGTATAAGAATTGAATTTGAATTTTTTTTTTGTACCAAAATTGGTACACAAGCTATGTTTTGGTTCCTATGGCACTGGTTTTCCATTTCGGAATTTTGAAGCGAATAATAAGGGGACTCAGGATTGTGTTGTATGCTCTCTCTTGTTCTTTTCTAAGACCATGTGTAGTCATAAAGCTCAACTGCCAGGGATTATGCGCCACGTGGCGCCCAGTCAGAGTTATGGTTTTGTACAAAAACATGTTGTAGTCGTAACTCTCCACATCCAGGCATTATGCGGCACGTGGCGCCCAGTCATTATTAATTTTATTTGTTTTTTAAATACTAAATCATTTAAATAAATTAACATAAAATTAAAAATTACATTAAACTTCCAAATAAAAAATACATTAAACTAAATTAAAAAAAATACATCAAATTAAAAATAAAAAAACATAAATAATACTAATAAAACTAAAACTCATTTATATTTTTCTAAAATTTTCGCTCGTCGAGCGGCTTTTAGAGATTGAACTATCGGGTCGTCTTCGGATAGCTCGTTTGATAAAACCTCGATGTCTTTGTCCATCTCATTCCTTCGAAGTAGGTCGACGGCGTCCAAATTTACTTGAAGTCGTTGGGTTCCAAGTTGGTGTAAATCTTGGAGTCGAGAGTTCATTAATTGGAATTGGCTTTCCAATTCGGGATTCGAACACGTTGCCGACGACGAAGCAGCCCCTTTCCCCTTTCCTTTGCCTTTGGTTCTTCTACCCCCGGCCGAGGCATGTCAGTAGTATTCACGGGGTCATTATCGCTTAAGTTGAGGTTTCGAGCGTCGGAACGGGGCGTGTCTGGATCAACCGAAGACGATGTTTTAGACTTTTTTTACTCAGGCCACCGTCGGCTTAGGCTTCGGCATCCAACACCAAGCCCCATTTTGGGTGAAACCTCAATAGGTCTTTCCAAATGCCAAAGTAGTTGAAGGTCCCGCCGACCTTATGTTGAAACTCAACCAACGCGTTATCCATGACTTCCACGTCCGAGACACCGCTACTCCTAGTTCGATTCATCCGAGAGAAAACCGTATGGAAAACCATGCATTTGGTGTTTATGTCGCCCCATTTCGACAGTAACGAATCTTTTTCTGGACGCGAGTCCCCGCCAAGGTTGTGAAACCTCTCTATAATTTTGTGCCAAAATACCCCCGTTTTTTGATAATTCGCTAAAAAAATAAAAACATTACAAGTTTAATGTTTGTTATAAGAAATTTAAAAAAATATATATGCATTTTAAAAACCTACCGCATTTGGCATCTTCCGATATCTGACACCAAGCACGAGCACATAGTACGCACTCGTCGGGACTCCACTGGATCACTGTCTTTCTAACCCGAGGTTCGCCGGCGGGCTTCTTTGCGTGTTTTTTCGAACGTCCGCGTTGGCTCGAACCGCATACGGTCTCCGGGACAGGTTGTGTCTCCGGCACGAACTCGACCTTGGTTTCGGTCTCCGGGGCGGGTTGGGAACCCGAACCGGCAAAAATGTTTGTCGTCGGGTTTTGGAAACCGGGCACCGGGTTTGGCATAGAGTTTTGTAGATATGTAAAGTAGGCCGCCATTTGCGGGTCAAACATTTGCGGGACGGGTACGGTTGGCGTCGGGGCGGTAGATTGGTTCGGTTGTGGATTTTGGTTGGCTTGACGGGCATATTGACCGAAACTAGAATATTTTGATTGTTGTTTGGAAACATGATGGTAGAAATATTAGTGTAAAAGATATAAATTGGTATAGAAGTGGAAGGAGTGTGTTAAAAAAAATGAGTTTGGTTTGTTTATATAGTATAAATATAATTAATATAATTTTTTTTTAAATTCCCAACGGCTCCAACCCCACCCACCCAACGGCTATTTTTTTTTATTTCTGTGCCAACCCTCACGTTTTGTATACAACGCAGCCAAAAACAAGCTTCACATAACGCAGGGGAATCGGTGTACCCCCCACGTTTTCGTCACATAACACAGTGGCAACGTTGCCACCACGGGTGGTCTAACTAGATACGTGAATAAAGTCATTTATCACATTAGCAGAACATGTTTTATTATTCTAAGTTTTACATCTACAATTAATTAGTATTTTTTTTGTTTTCATTCATTGTTTGAACTCATTCAACGAATGGAAACAAAAAAGTTAATTGACTTTATTAAATAAAGGGATATTGGTTTTTAATACTCTTACTCTTCACTCGTTGGTAGATAACACTCACAACTAACGATTTCTCTCCCACCACTTCCAACTTGTAACTTCTTTTCTTTTGTCACTCCCGAACTTAACGGACCCTAACCCCGTTAGTTTTTTTTGCTGACGTGCCATTTTTTGCTTATGTGGCATGCCATGTGGAAATACCTTGTTAAAAAAAAGAAAAACCTAACTAAAAAATAAATAATATTATATATATATATATAATACACACACACGAACATGTATACACCGGCATCATTCCTTCACCACCGTTTGCACCACCACATCGGCCTCCACAACCGCCGGATTCTGTCACCTCCAGCCTCCACTGCCTTCACCATCACCACCAGCCTTCACCACAAATATCGTAAGCAGCCACATCAACAGCCAAACCCTAGACCATCCGAATTTACTTTGCTAAAATTCAATCTTCGTGTTTACAGTTTGAATACATTAGCATAGGGCTTTTGACCGGAAAAAAGAAATAGTAGAACGCAATGTTTATTACCTTGAATCGTTGCTCTATTGTTAACGGCGGAACTCGCCGGAAAAACGTGGCGGCGGCGAAAACCTCATTTGAGTTTGGGATTTTGATCAACAACTACCTCATTTATCATTATCAAACCATCCATCACAATATGCAAACATTAAATTTATTCAAACATGACCCGTAATGATGGAGATGGTGGAGGCAATTGGTGGTGGTGAAAGCAACGAGGCTAGTGGAAGGGGTGAAGGTGGCAATAGTGGCTGATGTGGTGGAGGTATGCGGTGGGAAGGGGTGAAGGTGGCAATAGAGGCTGAAGTGGTGTAGATTGTGGCTATGAAATGGTGGTGGTGGTGCTTTTGTCTGTATGTTTTTCTATGTGTGTGTATATATATATATTTTATTTGTTATATATATATACATATATATATATATTATTTTTTTTGTTAGGTTTTTATTTTTTCTAATTAGGTATTTTCCACATGGCATGCCACAAAAGCAAAAAAATGCCACGTCAGCAAAAAAAGCTAACGGGGTTAGGGTCCGTTAAGTTCGGGAGTGACAAAAGAAAAGAAGTTACAAGTTGGGAGTGGTGGGAGATAAATCATTAGTTGGGAGTGTTATCTACCAACGAGTGAACGTTAGGAGTATTAAAAACCAATATCCCTTAAATAAATTATTTGCAGTTTTGACTTTTGTGGTGAGACCTAAAACACAGGAATCGACCTCGTGACGGATTTTTTGTTGGTATCACTCTTGTGGTGACCTTTTTTTTTTCAATCGAAACCAGCAAAAAGGGTGTCAACTTTTTAGATGGATTTATCATTCATCTAACACGTATGGCTTTTATTACTACTAGTAAAAAGGGGTGTCATATGTCAGCTTTTCGTTGGTCAAAAGACCTGGCATCTATTTGGTTGATAAAAACGTAGCGTTTGCGTAAACCTTTAGACCAGGCATATGAGATTTGCTTATTTAATCAAGTGAGAGCCATTAATTCATGTCCAGCAATCGAGTTATATGGATCATCTACATTGCATTAATGTATACTTAGCTCGAATACTTTTCATTTCAACAACCAAATGACACACGGCATCATGATCATGGTGGTTTTGCTGACAGTGAAGATTAGCTTGGAAGGTACTAAAGTTTTTAATTAGCGGATGAATATAAGAATGAGGACCTATTTCAACAAAGCAACACAATGCCGGATTTTATCAAGGCTTTGACCAAGTGGTGGTGGAGGTTGTGGGTGGTGTATGGGTGGGTGTAAATTGAGGGTTACCAATGTTTGTTAGTAATTTAATAGACCGTGAGGCAACTTGGTTAAAAGACCGAGGGACTCAAAGTTAAGGGAAAAGTCGATGTCAGGGTGTTAAATGGGCTAAATCCCTCTATATATTCATATCAATAAGTTTCATTATTTATTACAAACTGACATTTAAGTACAATATCTTTTATTCAACTCACTTCACAAAACAAGGATTATACATTTCTTATAAATTACGTACCTAAATGCAAACTAGTTTATTTTTAACCATATGCATATATGATCCAACATTTGAAACTAGGCTTCTACATTAGATCGGAATTCGTCGTCCACGGGTGAATGGAATCCGTTCACTCAAATTTGAACTTTTTAAACTAAATTTGAACTAAAATCGAATTAGATTTAGAAAAATCGTTCAAATTTGATTCGACAATAAGATTATTATTAATGTTATATGATACAAGAGGACATACACTCTACTTCAATTTAGGGTTCGAGATCTTGAGTGACAAAGACGTGTTGTGACTTGTGAGGAGCGACAACATGACTAAGTTAGGGACTTAGGGTTATGGTAATAAGACGATATATTTTTTTGGAACGACAAATTTCATTAAAAATGACTAGTAAGGCGTTAGAAGCCACAACAAACGAAAAAACTAACAACGAGTGATGAGATGATATCTCACATGTCGATGTTAAGAGCTCGCTTCCGACTCCCGGGTGAAAAGACTAAACATACTAAATACGAAATTGCCACCCTATTACTTTAAAAATATAAATTCCAATTTTCTTTGTATACCAAAAGCTATATCTGAATATAACATGTAAGGAAATTTTTAATATAAACTGAAATCAAACAGTTTCAAAATTCAAATTTATCGGTTTACACTACTAGAAATTGATTGACTTCCTACATCAGTTTCCGTTGGAAATGCGTAGGAAATCACCATTTCCAACACATTTCCAGCAAAAAAGGGTGTGAGAAAAAGCCTCGTGGGAAATATTTTTTTACGCATTTCCAACACATTTTCTAACACATTACCTACAAAAATATGTCGTTGGAAGTTTCCAACGCATTTCCTACACAAGTAATTAAAACTTTTGTTTTCATTTTCTTACGTTTTTCCTACGCATATTTATACATTTTCTTACGCATTACCTACACAATCTAATTATTTTCATTCTTTTATTTCTTAGAGGTGTCTACGCATTTCCGACGCATCCAAATAGTTTTTGTTTATATTTCCTACGCATTTCGTTATTTTTTTTTTAAATTTGTTAATATATTTTTTTCTGCACATTTCAATAAGATTCAAAAACATAAATAAAAAATTCTAGATTTTTTATATGCATAAAAAGTTAAATATAATGTAAAACATGTTTACAAATCAACCACAAATACGCTAATTTAAATTAAAAGGTTTACAATATAGAATTCGTTTTAAGGATTGATTGCAAAATCAAATTACAGATTTGCAGAATACTCAAATATTCTTATACTCTTCAAACTTTTGTATCTTTTCTTCATTTCTCATACACTCATTTCCCATTTCTATCACTCAATGTGCCAACTTCCAAGTCTTGTCTTGCCTTCCGTTCATTTTCCAGTTGTTTTTCCATTTGGCCCAGTTGGTGTCAATATTCTTAGCGCAGCCAAAGTCTAATCATAATCAAAAGAATATTTTATTGGTACAAGCTCCAAGTTTTTCCATTATATAGAGTTGTTAGGTTATATATTAAACAAAATACCTGAATATTATGATCGATGTAGGTGAGTATTATAGGTTGCGGCTCCATGTCTATTAATTTCATCAAAAGATGACCTTTTATTGCAGTTCCACGAAGCTGTAAAAGCTCATGCAGAATTGTTTTCACCATGCACAAAGGCTTGTCATCTGCTCTAGCTCAATAAGTAATGATGAATTAGTAATACTAATTAAACCTAGTTCTAACAACAAACAAAAGGTTTATAACTGAAGTATAGCATACCTTCTCCTGATCTCTTCCATCCCAATTTCTTGCAGATAATTATGAATGCTTAGGAAAATGCGGTCAAAGTAAACCTTAGAAATTGTACTTCGAAGAATTTGTATCAAATTGAAGCATGAAAGCATTAAACTTAATTGCAAAAGAGGCAATAGGGATATTGAACCAATATGTAGAAGTTAACTATAAGTATATCTAAAAATGACCTTTGTAAGTTTGATCAAGCATTTGACAACCAAATCTGAAAACTTCATAGTTATTGAGGCGACATGCTCGAACTATTATTATTCAAGACGTCTAAAAAAATACAATGGCCCTAACCCACTTTAGATAATACGCTAACTTGCTAACCAATAAAAATAATCAGAGAGTTATAATACACCGCAATCTATTTGAAATCCATTCAAAATATCTTCTCATATCTCTCATTTTGGATAAACTTCAAACATAATCCAACTTATCCCTTAACGTAGTGTTTGTTACTTTATTCAAGCAACAATTGAACCAGCATTTGGTAAATCTCTGATATTTGGTATGAATATCTAATACAACTAAAAGAGTCAACATTCTTCTTGGTTATCAACATTAGGATTAAAGTTGTTGTATAGGTAACCAAAACTTAGAATAAACTCACAACAAAAGACCTGATTTACATACATTTCTTACAACAGAATCAAGAGTTGAACTCAACAATTCATTGTGACTTGGACCAAAATTATTGCCATTTTAAAAACATCGGCAGATGAGCCCAATCCTGCAAACATCAGAGCAATTAACGCAAACCAAAACTCTAATTATTAAGAAAGATCAACAACAACTTACATAAAAGATATTACATAACTATGTTGATTGAAAGTCCAAATATTCACACCGGCATTTTATCGAACAGTTGGCGTGCATAATTTCTAAACAATGTAGAAAACTCAAACTTTGTTCAATTCAGCCCCAAACAAAAGAATCTTCATAGATCAATAACTATTGTTAAAATATTAACTATCCAATGCACCAATTACAAACAAACAAACCTGCACGATCCATCAATTTGCGCTGGGTTGCTAACTCCTCGACTACAATCATAGGAAATCATAGTCAGTTTATAAACGTGAATATGGAGGGTGGGAAACTAGTGAATCAGTTTTGGGTATGGAGTGGGAGGGAAATCAAATATATCAAAAATATATAGCGGGAATAAGAAAAAAAACAATTTTAGGTCTTTAATGGGAGGGAAATCAAAGATTTTTTCTTTTTTTTAGTTAAGTATATATTACTTCTTAATAAAATACAATGTTTTCATCAAATTATAAATATATATAACAAATTTAAATGAAAATTGAGAGTGTAATCATCAAAGATATAAAAAGCATTTATTATTTTCAAAAGAAACATTAAGTATACCGGTAAGTAATAACTATTATTAAAGAAAACTGGTTATCTAAACTAGCGCGTTGCGATGGTGAATCCATGAAACTTTAATCAGTATCGGTTAAGTTTATTACGGTATTGGTAGTAGATTAAAAACATAAAGTGTTGCCCGACCCGTTTGATCAAACTGTGTTTTAGCACCCCCCCCCCACGCGGTGTCAAGATTTTGTTGTAATGAGTAAAGCCGTGAAGTTTAATAGATGTACATTATACTAGGGTTGCAAAGGAGTTAAGTTGTTCGTGAGCTACTTAAGCTCAGATTGGTAAAATCTCGAAACGACCCTAGGTATTTATTAGCTCAAGCCAAGCCACAACTCAAATTTATAAAATGCTCAAAATGAGTCGAGCCACTCACGAGCTGCTTGAGCTCAAATTGATAAATAGCTCGGAACAAGCATAACTGTTTGTGAGCTACTTGAGCCTAGATTGGCAAAAAAAAAAGTTCAAAACAAGCAAGACGCTCGCAAACAACTTGAGCTCAAGTCGCGCCCGAGCATCAAATAATGCCACTTTAGTTATTGTGCTCAAGCTTGTGCCTTGTAAGGGAATATCCTTACAAAAATATCCTTTGTATTAGATTCAACTCCTACACACACATACATACAAACATAATAACAATAATAATTATTATATATTCATATAGTTACATCTTGAAAATGGTAATGACCGTTGGCGTTTGGAATTTAATGGCATGGGGTGGTGGGATTCTTGGTAAGGAAACGAGGAATTCGATCGAGTAGTATGTTTTACCGGTGGCCACTCGTTCAAGTATTTGGTACAGTCATATTCCAAGAAAGACCAACATTTGTGCTTTGAGATTTATATTGGAATGTCTTCCTACCAATTGGACCTTTTCAATAGAAATTATGATGCCCAATGGTTCTTTATCCGATTTGTAACCATTGGCATGAGATGAGTAATCACGTCTTTGGTAGTTGCTCTTCTATCATTGGGATCTTGAGTAAAATTGTTTCTTGATCGGGTATTGTGTTGCTGGTGGATCAAGCTCATTCTCTATTCTAGTTTGGCTCAGTTCGATTCATCATGTACCTTACATGGAGGGACCGATTATGCTTTAGTGGGATCGATTATTTTTATCACCTGGCGGATTACTTGGAGGATAAGAAACGACATTGTCTTCCAATCTAAAGAAATCAAGTAGAAGAGACTTTATGACGATATTGTTCAAGTTATTTATTTGTGGTATTATAGTAGTTCTAGTAATATGGTGTTACTTGGACGAAGTAGATAATGAATCTTCTAACGCACTTGTAACGGTCTTTTCATTTGTGACTCGTCTAGTTTCTTCCAGTAGTGGACTAGTGGTCTTATGTTTTTCTCTCTAATATATTTAATCCGCCTTTCAAAAATAGTTATTATTATTATTATGAATATATAATTATTGTCTATTTCATGTTCCCAAACAATTTCCAATAAAACATATTATTTTTTATTTTTTAATAGGACGTGTTTCTGATGAAAAATATTACAAAAATTTACGAGCCTCAAACACCCCCCCCCCCCCCCCTAAAAAAAGAATTTATAAAGGAATCAGTTAACCGAAAAAAAAAGATTTTATTTTCTTTTTTCCCGTCATAAATTGCATAAAATCAATAGGCTAAAGTTCAAACACGAATAATCAAGGTACTGCATGCATGAACTTGAGCCTTATGTTCGTTTAAGGGTTTTTCTTATAATATATAAAAAATATTAAAATCGTATGTAAATTAATTAATAAATAATAAATGAGCCGGACACAAGGTTGAGAAACAACTCACAAACAAAGTTTGAGCTTTATAAGAAAAGCTTGAAATGAGCCACGTTCGAGTTTGAGCTCTAGTAAGTATAATCGAGCTCGGGCTCAGCTCGTTGTCCACTATATTATTCTACCAATAACTTTGTTATTTAAAATAGATAGATATGTATTATTTTTTTAGAGTGACGACTTTCTTTTTAGTGTTTAGGCCACCACACTCTCCAATTTGCAGAGTACTACGTTGCCACACTCTTGTCATACTATGTTGTCTTAGTCGGGTCCACGCTGGCTTCAGAGTTTGGCTTGGGCGTTCCCTCGAGTAACCTTACCGTCGGCTGCCACTTGACAGTCGTTGTGCCTCCACAAAAGCTGAACTCTCTGGCGTAATACACAGTGGGACGAAAACTCGGTTGGGTACCGGATCTGAACTGAGAACCTCACAATGCCTAGCTCAAATCCTACATTACCAATATCCACCCAAATGACGTAAGTGGAGATCAAACATGGATCTTCCACTAAAAACCCAAACCTTTTTATCACTAGACACAAGTAGGGAATAAGTATGTAATATTTAATTTTTGGTCTCTTTCTTCTACACAATTCTAACAAAAAATATATTGCAAAAAAAAAAACAATACATTTATACTATTACTATTTCATCGATATATATTTTAGATTTAAAAAGTTTATATTATTATCATCGATAAATTTTGTGTAAAAAACAGTAAATTTACTATTACTATCAATACCAGTAATAAACTTAACTTAATTATATAAAAAAACAAATAATATATTAAAAAAACATCAATAAGACAGAATATTTCCTACTCATTTCTAACGAAATTTATTATTTATTTATTTTATTTTCTTTCTTACATATTTCTCACGAAAATTTTAAATAAATGCGTGCTAATGTATTTTTTGTTGGAAATGTGTAGGAATATTTGCTACACATTTCTCACACAATTGTTTTTGTCACTAATTTGTTACAATTCCGTTGTAAATTTTGGGTAGTCTTTTTTCGTTGGAATTTCGTTGGAAATATGTAGGAAAAACGTTTGTAAGAAGAAATTTTCGTAAGAAACATTACTCTTTTCTAGTAGTGTTAGATTTGAAACACAAAGAAATTATCATTCCATCTACTTCTTTTAGCAATGTTTAGAACTTAAGGCAAATATTAAATTTCAAAATATTTATTAGATGCAAGCGATCATAACAAACGAAAAATCCATTTAATATTTTGATATTTGAAAATATTTGATTATTTTACAATTTACAAGAATAAAATATTACAATGTAAATAAATAAACAAACGGTCATAATATACAACTCTAACATAAATATGGTAAGCATGTAAATAAACCATCAAACAAATCTCCACTAGATATCTTGATTTAAAATTTAATCTCCGAATATCACCGACTTTTAACAGTTTAATCTCCTATATAAAACCATCTATTATTATTCTGATCACCAAATTACATCATTACAACAAACAACAATGGCGGTCAAACGACTATGCAAACAACAACCCGAAACCCAGATGAAACCCCTCAAAAGATTACGTCTTGAAGGTGAAGAACAACAACCAAACGCAGCAATGGCGGACCGGCTTTCGACGTTACCCGAAGACATGCGGCTTCGTATTCTTTCGTCTCTGGACACCAAACTCGCCTTTGAAACATCGTTGTTGTCGAAAGCATGGTCTTCTAAATGGACTCATGTTCCTGTTCTCGACTTCAACTCCAGTAGTTTTAGCAACAGAGTCTGTGCTTTCGATAAGTTCTTTTACGGTGTGTTATCGGTCCCTCGGTCGGCCCCGTTGGTTAGAATAAACTTCAGACGTTTAGAAAAATGCAGCGCCAAGATATTGAAAAAGGTTTTCGACTACGCGTTTAAACAAGGCGTTGAAGAACTCGACGTTAGTATTGAAGAGACTAGAAAACAGACCGGTTGGCCGATGATCATGTCGCGTACTGCTTCATGGGATTCGTTAAAAAGTTTGAAACTCCAAAGCTACAAGGAAAACATCCGTTGTTCGTATTTGGGACCGAGATCCGGATATTTCAAGAATCTGGCAAGTTTACATCTCCGAAAGGCTGTTATTACTGATCTTGATCCGTTCTCTGGGTTTCCCGCGTTGAAGAAGTTGAAATTGGTCTTTTGTGAACTTGAAACGGACGATTACGCTTTGAACATACACGCTCCGCATCTCACGGAGCTAACAATTGCGTACCACTACCAATGTGTCAACCGGTGTAACCTCACGACTCCAAACCTTAAATATTTCGAGTTTCGGGGTGGTAACTTTCCGCGGTTTGAAACTACAGGCGGTCTTATTCCTGGTCTTGATACGGTGTTGCAAAAAACCGGAAGAGAAGAAACTGTTTGATGATCTGATCATGTTCCTCAATGTTTTATGTAATGTGAAGTCGCTTACGGTTTGCTCGTCTGTTGTTCATATCCTCTCTTTGTTTCCAGATGAGTTGGCGACTCGGTGTTCGCTGTTTTGGGATTTGAAGAGTTTGAGGGTGGATTTGAGTCTTTTCTATGAGCAGAGGTTGTTTGAAGGCACGCGCAGGTCGTGGAGTGAAGCGTTAATACATGTTTCACGCGTGAAAGGTTACTTGCTACAGAAGTCACCTGATGTCAAGTGCACCATAATAGATCCTGATGATCCGGAGGCACAACATCGTTGCTCAAACACGCATGAATACAATCGTGGGCGTTCTATACAATATTTCATCTTGGTTGAAGTGTTGAACCTTAGCTACTGTTATTATTTGTGTTACGTTATTGCTATACGATTGCTAAAAGAAATTGCATAAAGTTGTAGTTCTTATGATCTTGCTTTTGGGAGATCTGGATAGAATCAATGAAAGTTTATTAGTTGTGGAATACTTTTTTGTTTCATACTGTAGTTAATTTGTTACTTGATGCTTATATTTATATTCAAAAACGTATAAATAAAGTTGTTACGAGAGTTATCTCATTCACGATAATGGTGAACCAAATAGATTGTTCGGAACAATCAAATATGTCTGAATGGAGTGATTAAAACATATCAAATGACGATAATTTATTCGGTTATGTATGCACCGGTTTTTATCGATTTTTCATGAAACAAGTAACTAAATGAGAAATCCAAACTAATTATTTAAACCTGTTGAGAAAATCTAAAATATAATTAACTTTTACTATTAAAGCAACTTCTCTAATACAATTTTCTAATTAAAATGAGGTTATCAAATGATGATTTTTTTATAAATATTCAAGAACATCAAGTTATGTTTCGGGGTTTTGTTCATGAGTCTAGGTGTAATATCAAATACCTATAATATCCTCCATGAGATTTACTAACCAGTATGCAATAGTCATAATAATGCATTGGAAATGGGTTCCTTTCAATCTATAAAAGTATAAAACACATAAATTTAAATAAGCACGAGTAGTTTGTAAAAGTTGAGTGACATAATTATACAGAAAATGTCCAAATTCCTTTTTAATATTTCCCTTGACAGGATTTGAAACTAAGACAACCAAAGCTCAGAAACCGGTTTCCCGTTTTGGCAAGACTTTACACAGTCCAGCACAATCTCTTTCAATTGTTTTTCAACATCTTCCATTGGTTGGCATGCATCTATTATCTGTTAAATAATCACAAATACAGTTGAATCGCCATCAATTATTAGCTAAGTTATACAAGCATATTCATCGGATACTATTAAAGGGTGTGTTTGGCATTGCTTATAAAAAAATGCTAGAGAAGACAGTGTTTGGATGTGAATATGTGATGCAAATGTTTGAAGTTGCTATGATCTAATAATTGGTTCCTTGGGCATTTGTTCCATCATTTATACATTTGCATTGTAAGACTAACACCTATAAGTTTTGTTGTATTAAAATCGGCTTCACTGTTTCCAAACTCTAGAAACGGGTTTGTCTTAAAAACACAATGCCAAACACCACCAAGTTATGGCAATACCAAATGTTCTCAAACAAATTGATTACCTTCCATGACGGATCACTAAGTTTCTTATAATACTGAGCAACACTCTTCTGAAATTCCAGCTTCTCATATCTCTCGCCTCCATAACCACCTCTTTCAGCAGCTTTCTTTAAAAATCATCAATTGAGAAAATCATGAGATAGAAACGAGATATATTATTACAAAGTTTATTTACAAAAGTCAGAGAAAAAGTACTTCTGGAGGTATCTCAAGGTATGCCACCAAATCGGGTGCCAGCAGTCCCACCTCTGGAGCCTGCATAACAGTAACATTCATGTTATCAAAGCTCAATAGCAATTAAAAAGAAAAAACAAAATGGATTAAAACAAAGTCTCACCTTACACCATTCAATATCTAAACCTTTGGCAGATGAGAAAGCCACCCCTGAATAAGAATATCGGTCAACAATCAAGGAAGTGCCACTTTTTAGCTTAGCCTCCATCAATGATCTGAAATTCATGAGATAAAAAATCCATAAAAAACATGAAGAACACATAATCATATCAGTTTAAAAATGAAAAACCCAAGGTACTAAACACTTTTTAACATACAAATACGCACTCTCACACTTTTTTACTACATAGATTACAAGTAACAAAGACATGAAGAAAAAGACCAAACTGTACCTTTTCTCCCAGCGATTTGCACTAAAAAGAAGATGAATTGTGTGATCATCCAACTGAGATTGATTAGAAAGATACGATGATATCATTTTCCCCACAGCAGTATCTCTATCCGGAAACCGCCATGATTCTACTGGATACCCGAGACCATTCAAGTATGAAACAAGCCTGCCAGACTGTGAGGTCTTCCCACTTCTATCCAAACCTTCTAAAACAATAAGAGCACCTCTTGCATCACTGTGAAGATTGTTTTCCATGTGAACTCTTCTGGAAGAACACTTAAATGAAAGCCTGAGGTTTGATGATCTTTGTGCAGCAGCTACCGCTCCAAAATTTCTGCAGCAAGAAAGATATTTGTTTAACAAAACTAACGAAAATGGTATAAACAAGTCGAGCATGTGGCCCAAATTGGTTAGAAAGCATATTGTTTGAAAGTACTAGTTTTTATGTTGAAAAAAAGTGGAGTGTTAACCAAAATGATGCATAAATTATACACTAAAAGTAATATTAACTTACAAAAGCTTAGTCAGAGTGAAATGGGAAGCATGCATGTTCTCCAAACCCCACAACTGAATTTATATAAAACATTTCATCCTCAGAGAAGTGAAAACTACTTTAAATTACACTTGTTAAACAAACATAAAGTGGCCATACGTGATGCAGTTTTGGAAGCAATCAATCGCTCAAGAACACAAGATAATCAAAGACGATAATCGAATCTAGGGTTGAAGAACAAAGTTGCTATAAATTATTTTCAACCAAAAACTAATTATTTCATTCCATACTCTTAATTAAAGAGTTCAAAAACTAACAAATCAAATAAAAGATAAAACTTAACAAACTAGAGATAAAGATAAAAACAAATAAAAGATTAAAAAATTAAGTTGTAGATAATCTTGGATGCTCCTGCATCATAAATAGTACCAAATCCATAGTAATAATCAAATGGCTCAAGAACGCATATGGTTTTATTCAAATAACTCGACCCAAAAGCTTCGGTCGTCAAGCTTCACGCTTACAACTCTTTAATCAAAACATAATCAACTAACTATACAATAAACCTCTATTTATACTAGATAGATAATAAATGAACTAAAAAACAAGATAAACTGCGATATTTAAATTTTAAATAATAATAATAACAATAACAACAATAATAAAAATAATAAAAGATATATGCAATTTGAATTCAAATTGCCTAACTTAACTATTCGAGCAAACTTTACTACTGGTTAACTATCTCCCCAACTGGTGCACTAATTAAACAAGGTTTGTAGCTACATAATATTTGCTAAACCTATCATGTAAATAACACCAACTTCTCTCTGTGACAATTTGTCAAACACCTGGTGGGCACTATATGAAACTTATTAATAACTCCCAGATCCAAAACTAACAAACGGATCAAACAATTAAGCGAAAAGGTACTCGATACCAAGGACAAATTTCACATAATGCTCTCTGTGACAATTTGTCAAACACCTGGTAGGCACTATGTGAAACGTATTAATAACTCCCAAATCCAAAACTAACTAACGGAACAAACAATCAAGCGAACAGGAACTCGATATCAAAACCAAATTTCATATAATTCTTTCTGTGACAATTTGTCAAACACCTGGTGGGCACTATGTTAAAACGTATTAATAACTCACAAAATTTATAATTAACGAACAGATCAAACATTTAAGCGAACAGGAACTCGACATCAAAGAGAAATTTCATATTTAATCTAATTCTCTCTGAGACAATTTATCAAACACCTGGTGGACACTATGTGAAACTTATTAATAACACTCCCAGATCCAAAATTAACGACCGGATCAAACAATTAAGCTAACAAGAACTCGATATCAAGGACAGATTACATACGATTCAACAGCAAATAAGCAACGACAAGCTAATGAATTAATTGATTCCTGATTACCTTGACTAGTGAAATCAAATATTAGAGAGGCTGAGCCCTAATTTGAATTGAAGAGTGAAAAAAGCAAACCACTTGTGAGAATTAACAACTGTGAACGTGTTTGAAACCGTTTTGTAGTTGAGGAATTGATTTTTTTGTCTGCTATTGAATGTGGCGCCAAATTCTGAGGAGTTTGGCGGGAGAGTTATAGACGAAAAGAAAAAGAGAGTGATTAAAAAGATTTTATTTATTTATTTTAAAACAAACATCACTATGGTGCCTGATTGTGAGTTGTGACAGGCTGACAGCCGTAATGACGGCTAAGGAATAGACGGTTATTTAAATACTTAAGCCGAATCGAGATAGAAAGGTCCACAAGCCCTAACAAGTAATGAAAAATGTAAGCTAATGTTTTTAAACAACGATTAACGTTGTAATGATAAACATAGCAAAAGTATAGTATCGATATCAAATACTGTAACAATTAACGCCTAATCGATGGTTCGTCAACAGCGGCCATGCTGGTGGTGGTCGGCGGATTGGCTAGCGCTTGCTCAGGGGTCGTCCGCCTCTTGTCGATTTTCACCAAAGAAAGAGCGAGTTGGAGGATAATCCAATTGTGTGTCATTGTTTTTGTTTTTGTTCTTTTTTAGTTTTCATATTTAGTTTGAGTCAATAGCTAAATGAATTATTAAATTTTTTTTTGAGATATATAAAAAGTTGTTGGCCTCCAAAAATTTCAGGTCTCCACCGACTGTCCGGCTTGCACTACCCTAGGGCGGCCCTGTGGATAATAGGTAACTAAACCACTTCTTTTGGCCCAAAAATATGTGGGTTAATGGTATTTTTGTTTTCGTGATTTGGTCATTTTCGTTACTTTCTTTTAAAAAGATATTTTCTTGCATCGTTCTTCCTGGTTTCAAAATCTTGTCGTTTTCATCCACTGGAATGCATGATATCGAGGCTTGATTCCAAATTTGTAACATATAATAACTGGTCTATTGCAAACTTCCTGGACTTGCAGAGGCGAATTTAGTGCCGGTATATTATAGACCACATTGTGGATCTGATGTGAAGTTTTAGAAGGATTATGCCAAAACATGGTTGATATTTGACCTCCTTAAGGCAACCAGGCTGCCCAGGCAGATATGGAAGGCCACTCGACTTTCTTGCTGATGTTAGACTTACGCGTGCTAACGCCACCTTCTGTAATCCGCTTGGCAATGATGTTCATGTCTACACTCCTTCAGTTTTTTGAGCAAAGATGGAAGCCGATTCAAGTAAATGATATGCTAAGTTGCTAACATAGATAATATTGTGTTATTGAGGTATCAAATGTTTCATCTTCCCTTGTTCGTACCTAGTGTTCCGATACATATCCATTACTTCTCTTATTTTAACTAACGGATGCAGTTATTATTGTAACGACCGGTCCTTCATACAAATCAATATTCTCACCGCTACGTTTTATGATGTTTGGGTTTTGCGTTCCATTACTAAAATGCACACAAATTAATAACTTAGCTTTGGAAGTAGAAATGACAAGAAACCAATTTGAAGTCCCATAAGTTCTGATCTAAACATTGTAGTCTTAAAAAGTATATAGTGTCACGACAAGCTACTTCGACTTCTCTAAAATTTGTGCGAAGTCTCAGCCCGTGCAATCTACCAAGATCTCAAACTTAACTAAAAGATTTATAGTGTTTCGAATCAATAATGATCTGTCTCAACCCTCCGATAGGCGACAACACCATAATAATGACTCCAATTACAATGCATAGCTGCAAACACATACACAAACACAAACACAAAGCCAATGTCAATGAAAACGATTATCGAATATTGAATAGAAAAATGTGTTTGGGATTATATTGTTACATACCCAATTAATAAGCCAACTTAAGCCCCATTTCTTTGGTTTACATATTATAAGCCAGATGATACAAGGCAGCTGAAACATTAAGATATATCAAAGTTAGAAAACCATAACATGGTTAGAGAGTTTGCTTCTAACGAAAAATTGCTTACGAAATATGATGTAGGGGCAAAGGCGAATCCTCCAAAGAAGCCTAGAAGTCCACCAAAATAAGGGACTAAAATGCCAACCATCATTGTAAAGGCTGCAACCAAAGCAATAGTTTAGTAAACTAAAATGATGGAATAACAATTAAAACAACTTTCGACTTACTTACCGACGTATAGGTTCCTAGTGATGAAGCGAAGCATAAAGCTAGGCTTGAACTTCAACTTCTTGACCAACACGGTTTCCATCATATCAAATACAGGCATTGCAAAAACCTAATAGAAAAAACAAATGTGCTTGGTAACTATATATAGATGTCAGCAACATATATATAGTGATATATATATATAGAATATGAACCTGATAACTTCCAATAACATGAATCACCACAAACATATTTGCCGCTGCAACGAGCCACACAGGCTTCTCTAAAGAGAGCATGACGTTATCCGCAACTTTGTTTCCATAGGCCCAATACCCTGAAATGGCAACAGGAAAGTAACACGCGGCCACCACTAAGTAGGCAACCACCACTCCCTTCCACATAGGGCCTTTTGAAGGCTTTTCCGGTGTTGAAGGAATGGTGGCTTGAATTTCCAACACTACATTGTGACCCGCGTATGCAAAAGCCAATGCACCCATTCCATTAAAGAAGCTGAATATTTCTCCTGATCTCGAAGATTCTATGTATCCGTAGTCTACGTTTGGTTGAACACCCTTGTTCACTGCAGCCACCCATGCGATTGTAGAGTAACTGCATGCAACATATAAGTGTCAGTTTGCACAATATCATGTTAACCAATGAGATCAGGTGACACGAAACTTGCACGAGAGATAACTTAAGTTGAAATGCCAAAGGAAATCAGGAGCTTAATTTTTATTTATCTTTTTACAAGAGCACATCTCAATTTTTATTTATCTTTTTACACACTACATAATATTTATATTTATATTTATATTTATATTTAAGTAATATTATACATTTGAATCTTAGGATTAGGCCTGTAATAGAACCGAACGTTCGGTGAACTGTTCGTGACCAGTTCGGCGGGAAGTTCGTTTACTAAACGAACACGAAAAAAAATTGTGTTCGTTTAATTATAAGAACGAACATGAACACATGTTCTGTTAGTTCATTTATGTTCATGAACGTTCGTGTATGTATGTTTATTTATGTTCAGTTATGTAATAATATAAAATAACTAATTGTTATATGGATGAGTCGTCTACTTAAAGGTTTTATAGTTGTTAATTTGTGTTCATTTAAGTGTTTTCATTTAGTTTCGTTTATGTTTGTTTGTGTTCATCTACATTTGTTCATATATGTTCATTTATGATTTATGTCCGTTTATCTTTTAAACAAATGAACACAAATGTTCCTAAGTGTTCGTGTTCATTTAAAGTTAAATGAATGAACGCGAACATGCCCTTGTTCTAAACACATGCATTTTCTTAATGAACAAACATGAACATAAAATCTCGTTCGGTAAGTGTTCGTGAACATATCATTTCCTTAACAAACAAACATGAACAAGGCTTTGTTCATGTTCGTTCGGTTCATTTACAGCCCTACTTAGTATTGCAAACGAGTCTCGGTTTCTAAGCCTGACTCATTAGCAACCCAAGGTACATATAACTTACGTGATGGACATAACTGCTGCGGCCAAAGAGATGGCAGTGATGGAATTAAAATTGGGAAGATGGGAAAGTAGAAATTGAACGGAAGCGAAAATCAGGATGAAATAGGTGAGCTTAATGTCCTTGCAGGGATCTTGACAAAGCAACTCATGAAATTTCTTGAGTGATTGACCTGCAGTGACCATATATACAATGTCACAACCGACTTCAACAATTAGTTGTTGTGGAACCACTATGAGAAGTCCAAGTTTTTTCCCAAAAGCATGTTGGCCTAGTTCATGGTATCGATCAAATCGTTTCCCGGGTATGATTTCATGCATCTCAACCAATTGCCATAATGTGTATGTAGTTAGAATCCATGACCCGAAGAGCATAGTTAAACCAGGACCCCTAAAATTCAAATTCAAGAAGTTTGGTCATTAATAATTAGAATTGCAAATTACATCAAATGTCATTTGATATTCTTTTTTTTTTACCCTGTAATGATTGAAACCTATATATATGCATACGTTGTTAAGTGATTGTGCAACACTTTAGTATTGTAGATGTTTATAAGTGCAAAATTGTTTCATTGTTTATAATTGTAGAGATTGTACATGCTTTAAAATGTGGACACAATTTTCCTCCAATATTTGACAAAATTTCTTTTGACATTTTTTATAGATTCTTTTGAAGCTTTTAGACATTTTTTATAGATTCTTTTAAAGCTTTTGCATATAACATATGTAAAAGACATTATAATACAAAAAAGCTCGTCTTTGTAAAAAAAATACCTTTTTTAAAAATATCTTATTACTTCTTTTTTTATGGAATAACAACTTATACATACGTTTTATGCAAAAACTTCAGGGAAAAAAGTTTATGTATTATTAAGTTTTTAACATATATGTAAAACAAATGGTTTCACAGTTCCCCAATAAAACCATATTGTTAAGTTTTTAACATATATGTAAAACAAATGGTTTCACGGTTCCCCAGTAAACCCACCCACACGCACAGGATGCGAAAACCAAACAAATTGTGTTGCGATAACAATTTTTAATTATATATGATTCAGTCAGGGTATATGTGTGTGAATAATCGAATTAACCAAAATGAATCACACTTGTTAATTATATAACTTTTATGAAGTTTTATATTTTGTCTTAAATAGCATCTTATTTATGAACATAAAAAACAACAATTAATTAAATTAACCAAAAACCGGTTGATTTCAAAATCTAAAAACCAAACTATAGGTTTGATCCATGCTCACTCTAATTTTTCTTGTGAAAATCTTGAAAATATTTCCATATCTACTAAAGTGGCATGATTTTTTTGGTGCAAAATGATGAGTAATTAAGGGAAAAAGATGTGTGGAGAACTGACCATCCAAGATGGGATAGTGAATAGGGGAGACCAAGAACTCCGGCTCCAACCATGGCGGTAACATTGTGAAAAGCCGAGTAATACCATTTTGCACTTCTTGAAGAAGTGATCGGAAGCCATTCGTCTATTTGTTTCTCTCTTTCAGTTCTGTTGTCAACCTATTTTACATGCATATATGATCATTGATACATGACAAAGACAAAACAAATTAAGTTAGTTAGTTCAAGAACAAGCAACAATAAGTGTGCCTTCAAGTATCATACATTCTTCAATGTATTACAAGAGATTAATATAATAAATTATTTAAATTTGATACATAAACTACTCAAGCTAGTTATTGTAATTGTAACTATAACAATAAGAAATTCAAAACCATTTAAGGATAATCAAAAAGTCTTAAATTTGCGTTTTATTCTTGATTCATGAGAAAAACAAATTCTAAATTTAATGCTAATTAATGCTAGTTAATATATTTTTTCGAATGGCAATTAATGATATTTATAACTATGCATTTATTTCTTCTTACTTGTTTTTCTTTTCAATACTCGTGCAATTCTATTAATTACAACACCTAAAAATATTAGTTTTATCATACAATTTAAGTGAAAGACATATTTTAGATATCACACTTTAAAGTTTGATCTTAGAAAATATCATATTTTGAATTTAAAAACAACATAAAACAAAACAAAATGTTTAATCCATAAATAGTTTGAGAAAATGTGGTATCTACCGAGTTTTGGTGAATTTCGGGAAAAAAAAATCATAAACACCTTGTCATTTGACTTTCAAAAAAATCTAGTATCTTGTGTAAAAAAAGTGCAGTCTTTGAAAATCATTTAAATTTTTTTAAACCGAATTTGAGAAAAAAAATGGGGCATTAAGTTAAAGGGTTTTGTTATTAGATTTATACAATTAAATATTTAAATAGGCTTATTGAGTTATTGTTCGGATTTTATAATTTTTTAAATATAATTTATAAACTAGATAATTTTGTTTAAACAACAAGAATACATATTTTTTTCAAATATATATATACAAATACATATATTATAAAATTTCGGACATACCGAGGTGATAGGACTGGGAGCCGCCCCTCAAAGTCGGCTCTGGGTACAAATAAATTAGAAATAAACAATTTATCAATTCAAGCTCATTGTTATCACCATGAATCTTTATGAACACTTTTCATAAATCCAAACCAGTTAATATTATCACAACAAACCCATTAATATTAATATCAGTATCAACATCAATAATATCAATATCAACATTAATATCAACCAAAAGTCACGCCATGGAGATTGAATTTGTGTTTCTTAAATATAACTAAATATATATTTAAATAAACAACCTCCACACTTCGTGGAGATTATTCAGATCTGATAATAACTGACTTAACAGAAAAACATATATTCGTAACAGTCATACATAGGCCACTAAACCGATCGGTAAATTTAAATCACATTAAAATCTAATAAATATAAATAACAGATCTTAAACATAAACAATATAACGTACGTTTTCTCAATATCACATGTATCAAAAGATCAATCAAACAAAAAGCTACAAAATAAAATAAAAAACGTACAACATTAATTAATCAAACGTAAAAACAATGACACAACGAATGAAAGATGTAAAACAAAGATTGAGAAAAGAACCTTGCCGTCGTTACTGATGGTGTCATCGTGGTTTTGATCCATTGGAGCTCGTGAGAGAAGAAGATGAATGGATCTTATGGTGTATAGAAAGAAAAAAGAGAGTGTGTATGTGTGATTTTTTAGAGGAGATGTGTGGTATTTATAAACATTAATAAGGAGGGTGATATATAACAGGAAATTTATAGGATAATATTATTATAGTTTTAAAAGAAATTAAGGGAGGTGATTTAGGTTGACTTATTGGATCATATTATCAATATTGAACCGGTAAAAGAGGATAATAGTTATAAACTAAATAATGATGATAATTGTAAATTTACTTTTACGTATTTTATATGGTAATGTACGTTTTCTTTTTTTTCCTTATTTCAGTTAGGTCGTGTATTAATTAGTTAGCATATGATATGATGGTTTACTTATAACCATGAATGTATACAATGGATAATTATTATTTTTTGGTATACCTTATTTAGACTATTAAGATGAAAAGTAGCTTTTTAACGGTTAATTAATTCTTTAAATGAGTCACTGATTAAACTTATTACATCGGGATACATTCGTCTTTTAATTCGTGAACACTCGTTCAAGGAAATGATAATGATAAGTATTTTTTTATGAGATATCTAGAAAATCATTAATAATTAATAAAATTATTTAAATATGCAAATAAGAATAGTAAAATTCAATTCAACACTTGTGTATCGTAATTCGTAAACTATCACATTACTCATTAGCATCAGGTTATTCAATTAACTTTTTATTATTATAGTTATTTTTTTAATAGTCATTTGTATTACTGACTGGTCACGGACTCATCGAATTATCTATGTTCCCCTAGTATACCCAAAGACCACTCTCAGAAGGAAATCATCATAAGTGAAAAAACTGCATTGTCCAACCTAGAGTCCCTGATAGGGGTGTTCAAGAAACCGTTAAAACCGAAAAAACTAAAACGAAACATAAACCGACGTTTTGGTTTTATGTTTTTTGTAAAAACTGAACTTACGGTTCGGTTTTGGTTTTGCATGTAATAAAAACCGAAAAAACTAAAATGAAACATAAACCGACGGTTTGGTTTTATGTTTTTGTAAAAAATGAACTTACGGTTCGGTTTTGGTTTTGCATGCAATAAAAACCGAAAAACGGAAGCGAAATGAATTTCTAGAATTTCTATTTTTTATTTTAAGTAATTTATAAAAATTTAATAAATATGTATCTCAATTACTTTGGTCAGATGTATAACATTCAGTTAGTTTATAACTAACAAAATAAGTTATATCTAAATTCATTATTTTCGGCTAACATTTTTTTTTCCGGACTTTATTTTCAAGCTCAAATGACAAAAACCGAAAAAAATTAATTCAAACCGAAACGAAAATCAAAACCGAACAATTTCTAAAATCCAAAAACCAAATTTTTGGTTTTGGTTTGGTTTTAACCCAAAACTTCACCAAACCGCCACATATAGTATTGCCGTTAAGAATTCTAGAAATACATTTAAGTGTTATGATTATTATCAATCACAGAAATTAATAGGGCAAAAATAAAATCGCATAGGCGTAAAACATGGAAAAGTAATCAATAATTGAAGTATATGCTCCAATTTTAGTCACACGTTTGTTTAAATGGAAATTATGAATGCAAAACTAAAGTTTTAAAATCTCATTTTTGGTCCAAAATAGTTTCATTTGCACCGGCCACATGGTCACAACATCTACACGTCTTGTTTATTTTGTTAAGTGCCATTACGTACACGAATACACGATACATGGTGGATTTGCTTTATTTCTTTTTTCGTCCTCGTCTTCAATTATCTACTCTATTTCTCTGTAAATACATTACTCCCGACTGGTTATTGATTTACCACTTATAAATTATAACTTTATAAGTAAAAATACAAAAGGTTGAGTATACGGAATACCACATATTTAATGGGTATTATAATTGCACCATACTGTATTTCAAATTAAATTGTGCTCTACTATATTAATTAACTTTGGCTATAATCACACCAATGTATTCAGTCCAATGACTAAATTTCTAAATCACTAATTATTACCCTATAACTAACAACACGTTCTAATAGTGTAGTGTTTTGAATACATTGTGTGGTTGAAAGATGTATTTTCTCTATTCTAACATTGTAGTGTTCAAATCCTGCATATATATACATTTTTTTTTTCAAATCCTGAATTTTATCTAATTTAAAATTCAAAAGAACATATAATATTAAGGTTTATCACACATTTTATTATTATTATTTTCGCTCGTTTGTTATTTTGTATAGTGAATTTTTCACAAATTGAACACCACATGAGGTGAAATTGCATTTATCAGCGGGTTGGAGAAACAAAGATATTATATAAATCGCTGTGTTAATACTTAAAAGATTACAAGAACAGATAAGATAATTATTATTGTAACATCCCAAGATTTCAAATAATGATATTTTATATATTATTTCGTATAAGGAAAAAGTTTACTTTGATTGGTAAATAAAATAAGATAAAAAGAGATTGATAAGTAAGTTAATTAGATGGATTAATCATGGACTAAAAAGGAAAGATGGACTTTAGGTTCATGGACTTAAGGGAGTATAAATACCCCCTTAAAACCTAAATCTTTTCATTTTCATCCAACTTATCCATCTTATTCTCTCTACACCCTAAAACACACACCCAACCTTTCCAATTTCGGCCGCAAGCTAGAACAAGAAACCGAGATCAAAAAAATCAAACATTATATTGATAGATCTTTGGGATACAAGCTAAATACAAGGTCAAGGTTCATAACTAAAGCTAGCCGTAACCCAGCAAACGATAAAAGGTATGTTCTTGATCTTAAAGCTTACGTTTTCATGAACGGATAGCCATGAAACTTGAACATCCATCGCGTATCGCGATGGGGTACTTGACACATGTTGACACGTGTGCCACGTGGCACACGATGGCACTGGTTATCGCCACGTGGCAACACTAATGCCACGTGTTGCCACGTGGAGCGGTGCCTGCCACGTGTCAACACGTGGCAGGTCTACGTTGTGAGTCAGCAGACATATATCGCGATACGCGATAGATCTGCTGAGGAACCTATCGCGTATCGCGATAGGGACCAAAATTTCGCCTATAAATAGCAGCCATGGGGTGTTCATATTTTCACATCCAAAACCTGCTTTCACTCTCTCACTAGCTTCTCTCTAAAACCCGACAATCATGTAAACGATTTTCTCTTTAAGCGTGCCTCAAATCTCGTTTGTGTACCATCGTTTCCTCGAAGTTTGTGTCACCCTCCACCCTCATTCATCAAGAAGGCGTTGTTATGGCAAAGAGTCCCGAAAGACGTGTCGACGAGTGTTGAAATTGGCATATCAAGGTTGATCGAGAAAAGTAAAGCGGCGTCGGAGTGCTGCTCAATTCTCTAGAGTTTCTATACGCCATTTAAGGTTAGGCGTAATAACGAATTCAATATAATTCGAATATTATATTAAATGCTTAAGCCTTAAGTCGAGGATATACTCGATACCTCGATAAAATAAAAGAAAACATAACAAAGAAATGAATGAAAGAATAGATATTGAATATTGTGATAACATATATATGTGTGTAAGTATATATGTAAATATTTTTTGTTATGAAATATTATTTATTGAATAAAGAGTATTCTTAAATAATAAAAGAAAAAGAATATGTTTCTTGGATAAGAAGAAACGTCGGGTTTCTATATAAACTAAAGGTTTATAACTTACTTTTAAACTAAAGGTTTTCAAGTAAATAAGAATCGAACTAAAGGTTCAATCGAGGATTGAGATATAAGACTAAAGGTCTTAAGCCGGATCGTGTATCCGACTAACAAATATTTATACTTGTACTATAGGTGCGAGATAAATAAAGGGAAAGACCCTTTGACGGTGAGTGAAGCCGATCCTAAAGAGACAAGGTGAATACGCCCCCAAACTTTTACTTATTTAAAATGAGTCAAACTTGTTATTTGAAATTGTTTACAAGGAACTATGTGTTCTTAAAACCGTTATGAATAAGGGTATAAACCTAGCCCTCAGGCTGTGGTATACGTATGTCTGGATCCTTACATAGGTGGTACTATGCGATGTATGGGCATGATCGCACCACCCTTGGTCGTAGGACGCTCTCCTGCAGGGAGTATGACCGTTGTGTATATTAACGAGTACTTAACTAAGTCGAACGCTGCGGTGTTTGCTGAGGTGACCTAGAGTAGAGGCTAATATTTATAATGTGTTATTTGACTTTGTTATTCCTAAGCCACGTTGGGCCGAGGCAGGCGTAGTCTCGAGGGGTAATAAAGTAAAAGAAATATTTTTGCATCAGCATGTTCACTAACATTCGTTGCTGACGTATTTTCTTACATTTTGCAGGTGAGCAAAGTTAGAGCTTGGAAATGACGAAGTACTAATATCCGATGGCTCGGATTTCTTTTGTATAAGTTTAATATGGTGGTTTGTAAAACATAAACAAGTAATCTTTTGTTAACAACTTTAAACGGGTATTTTATAATTCTCGTCTTTTGAATGTATATATAAATTACACTTTCGATCCTTAAAGTTTTACAAGTCTTCCGCAAAATAACGCAACTCTGAATTATTTACAAACACGATACCAACTTGTTGGTCGCACTCCTAGGCCATAGATGGGGGTGTGACACCTAAGTCCAGCTGGCCTAGATACCCTAATAGATTGTTGGGCCCAAATCAACTACGTCCACATCCTGCTAAGCCCATATCCAATTTAGACAAACTAGCCTATTATATTAAACTTAACAAACAAGCCCAACTTAGAAAATAATATAAAATGTTAATGGAAAATGTGTTAAGACAGTTAATGAAAATAAAATTTTTCCAAGCTGACCTGGCAGCTTAACCCCAGCCAGGGGCTCTGCCCCTTGGACCCTGCTAGGGGCTGCCGCCCCTAGAACCTCGCTGCCAGGGGCGCTGCCCCCGGACCCCCGTTCGTTGTGGATTATATAAAGATAGAAATACGATATGAGTAGCAATAGTTAATTGATACATGTAAATATTATACAGTTAGCCGTGCACAACTCAAGAAGGAAATAACTATTAACGGTGAACGTAACCGCATTCAGGTGAGTTTCTAGCCTCATTCCTTGTTATGTTTCGGGGTTGTGTGCATACTCGATGTGATTAGTTAATACACTTACATTAAGTGGTAAGTGTATGCCTGTTATGATATATGTGTATGTTATAAAATAATGCTTGACGGTACATGAACGATCTTCGAATATTGCATGTACTGTCAGGAGATAGTTGGATGATGTGATAGTTTATATATATGTTGTATGTATGAAGTATGTACGTTATAGAATATGAGAATGAAAGAAAGTATGTAAACTATATGTAAATGAAAAGGAAAGTATGATATGAAGGAATTGACGGTAAAGGGTGGCAAACCCTAATAATATATGTGAAGAAGGGTGGCAGACCCTAATAATATATGTGAGGTTATATGACGAAAGGCTCTTTAAGGGTGGTAGACCCTAATAATATCTGTGAGGTTATAGGGCGAAAGACTCTTTAAAATGTATAAGTATGTGTGTAAAGAAAGATAAAATATGAAGTATAAATGAAAGAAATAAAGTATGAAAGTAATAATGAAAGTATATACTTACGTATGTATGAAATAAGGTAAAGAAGGACATGCATGTAATATAAGAACGTATTGTATGTTGATTGTATTAACTAGAACTCACTCAGCGTAGCTGACTTTTAGTATGCACGCATGTGAGTATAATGAGGCAGTTAGCTTGAGAAGGACACATGGCAGAGTTGGACGGAGCTGGTATCTGAGGGTTTGCTACAATGTTTATTTCTATAATTTAAGTTATGTTTTAAAAGACAAAAATATGGATGTTTGTAACGAATGATTTAAGTTTTATTATTTCCGCGAAAGTTTTTAATTACTCTGATATTTAGAATTGCGTTTATGATTAAATCCAACGTCCAAATGTGAGGTACCGGTAACGGGCCTTACAATTAAATACAACAAAAAATAAATAAATAAAACGCTAGGCTGCAAACATGTATAAGGGTAGCCTACTATCATGGCTCAATCTTTCCGATTCCGTGTTACGTCTGAAGACCAACCAATTCACCCCGCTGTTCATGATAAGGTATGATGGCTTCGTCATGCCTTGCACTCATCAAGCGAGCGACAACAACTTGCAATCAATGATGCGTTTGTCGTGCAAGCACAACTAGGCATGCACACGTCTCCTTCTTGCTGAGGGCGTGCCCTGTGAAGTTCGGGACCGGCCGTCAAACCCAAGCGTTTAAAAAAACATTCACGCAATTCAATCTTCAAATATTTGGTGCATGACATTCTCCCACCACCATGACTTTGCATGTCCTCGTGCAAACACCTGCCATCCCATACTAGTGTGGAAGACCTGGACAATAAGTCTTCCCCTATGCTCTGCACCTCCTCGACTGCTTGTTATCCCATACTTGTTCACAACTAGGGGAGTGTGTGTTTCGATAATAATTCATTCTAATAAGCAGGACACCAAGTAATTCAGCACCCAATGATCCTGAACCATGCCGATTCAACAATGCACCAGATCATGTTTTGGTGACGTCGATGTTTGCCTAGTTTTCTAGATTATCGAGTGAGTTTTTTCGAGCCAAACCGAGCCATATTGAGAAAGCAAAGCTAAAGAGCGAGCCATATTGAGCCGAGCTAAAGAGTGATCCAAACCAAGCCATATTGAGTGAGGTTTTTTCAAGCTACAACCAAACGAGCTCCAAAGCACGAGCTTATTATAGCACACCTCTGGCACATGTTTAAGCAAGTAATACTGTCTCATTTGAAATTCTCCCGTCCGGCTCAAGTCTGCTCAAACAAACGTGACCCGTAGGCCGTATCAAGGATAATAATTAATACAATCGCATGAATCATGGCTAGTCAAAGACGAAGATTTTCCCTCCATAAATTATCTATAATATATTAAAATAACTCTTAATATTAAGAGTTGTACAAACTTTTAAGCATACTATACAACTCTTCAAGCAGCAAAAATCAATGTAATCCCGCTCAAACGGCTCCATCTCCCAAGATTTCAAACAGCAGATCTCATAAAGCTAAACCATGTATTTTTTTCTTACCCGGCCTTCCATATGCCAATCCCTCACCTGCTCAACATCATAATTAATAACCCTTGATTCTCCCACTACCAAAAACCGCAGCCACCGTGCCCCGTCACCAAGCTAAGGAGGCCGACATATCACAATTGTATATGAACCGTCCACTGAATCATTAAGCAGTTTTGTATGTCGCAGTGCTGAATGATTTTCGACGATGACGGCGGCTGTTAAGGTTCCAACAATGAAATCAGCTTTTCAGCATCCAATATCTCACGATAATTGTTCTGGTTCGACGAAACAGGTAAAACCCTATACCTAAATTCAATTTTATTAGTAAATTATTACTTATTTAGATCTGGTGCTGTTTTTTATCAGATAGAACACTTTTATGATGCTTGGTATAATCTGGAACCTTACATTACTTGTTTAATTACATTATGTTTGTCAATTTTTTTTGAGCTATGCATGGCTTAAGTCTTCTTGGTAGAAAACCTTGAATCCTCTGTGAATTCTGTTCAATTGATTTTCACTTTAGCATTAGTTTTCAGTTTGTATGATAAAGTTGTGAATATCTAGAAAGATAAAAAGACAATTAATCACTTTTTTGTTTACTTTTTACTATTTTTTAACTCAATAAGCATCTAAAAACACACGTTCGAGTTTTGTAGGCATGGAAAAATTGTTAGATTGGGTTGGGTAACGGGTTAAATTGGGTTCGTGTCAAAACGAGTTGTTTGATGCTGAAGCATATTTTGGAGTATGAGCTTGTTTAGGCTCGAGCTCTCTTTAATTAATATTTAAACTGATTTTGGTTGATGAATTTGTACTGATAAATGATATTATTCTGTCATTATTTATATAGTCACTTGAAACCATTCATAGGTCATGATCGAAGTTCGTAGATGGAATGAGAAACATTGGTTCTTTAATAAGTAAGAGAAAAGAGACTGACCACACAATTCATCCATGTTCCTCTTTTGACTAAATAGCAAAGGTATTGGATTTTTCAGGGAAGTGATTTCATATATTACTTTCGTATTGATTTGGTTTTTTTTTTGTTTAGTTATAAAGGATGAAGAGAAAGAGCTAGATGTAATGACTTCAACTTCAACCATCTGCAACGTTGGTAACTAAATAAAAGCATTATTATTGATTTAATAATGGTTCAAAATATATGCCAAATTACCTTTTAAGGTTGTGATTCACTGAATATCGGCATGTCTATAGAGGTCTAGAGAGAGCTTGAACTCGGCATGTCTATAGCTTGATATATAATCCTCGAGCTCGTGTGTAATATTTTAAGCTCGTTTATTATTTATTTTAAGTCAAAGGCCTGTGTCGACTTTCAAGGTGTTTTCAACCTACTTGACTGATAAAAATTGATGGGTTTCATATTGAATAATGAAATGGTTTGGAGTGGGTTGATCATGTTAAAATTGAGTTCGGGTAGGAAAACAGGTTGTGTCAGTGTGTATTTGTTTGTGGGCCGAAAGGTGGGCTGTGTCTATTTGTATATTTTTTAGGTCGAAAAGCGGGCCGGGTCATGCTGGTCTCAAAGTGTATTTTTACGTGTTGGGTTGGGTTAGCGTTTAAATATATATATATTTGTATTGGTTAGAAAACGGGTCGGGTCGGAAAACAGGTTGTGTCAGTGTGTATATGTTTGTGGGCCGAAAGGTGGACTGTGTCTATTTGTATATTTTTTAGGTCGAAAAGCGGACCGGGTCATGTTGGTCTCAAAGTGTATTTTTATGTGTTGGGTTGGGTTAGCGTTTAAATATATATTTGTATTGGTTAGAAAACGGGTCGGGCCAGGTTTGTGTATATTTTTATTTATTAGAAATTAGTTGGGTCGGGCTGGCAACTTGGCGTTGTAGTGTTTAATTTTATGGGTTGGAAAATGTTTCAGGCTGGTGTGTAATTATGTTTTTTATGTATTGGATATGGGTTAATTAGGTGAGTTTTAAAGTGTATATATTTATTGAAATAAACATGTATCGGGTCAGGTAACTGTTAAAGTATATATTTTTATGTACCAGTACCATCGGTACTTGGTACTTGTACCGAAAACGTTCATCCCTAATTTAGAGCAATGGCTTCATGGAGCTAAGCGCCAACCTGGATATCTTACTTGTGAGGCTCATATGAAAGTTTTCAAAATTTTCTTTTCTTGAAATTTAAATACTATTTTTTTATTTTATCTTGGTTAATTGCTTATTGAAATTGTTTGCCTAAAACATTAAATCAATTATTCGAAAAAAGAGTTACCTTTAAAGCTAAATATTTTTTAACAATTGTTTTAGTTTATTAGAAATAGCTCATGATGCAAATTTTTTGCAGGCTTTAACAAACGCACGAGGCCATTATGCAAATTGTTGGACCATCTGGAACTCCATCTAAACACACACTGTTGACTGCTTTGAAATGTGTCTGACTCTGATTCTGTGAGGAGGCTTACAATGGGTGAAGTTGTGCGTATGCTCGAGTCTGAATAGTATCCATTAACACAAGAGGTTAGTTTTTTTAGTTTTTAGACCAGAAGCAACAAAATGGGTGGGTCTCGGGTGGGGTGCAGAATGGGTACTTTTTAAAAGGGTCAAAACATGTTGGGTTGACCTAAACCATTTTATTGTGTATCTATCTTGAAAAGAATAGTTGTAAAATAATAATGGGTTAAATATGTTTTCAAAGGTTATATCATTACAATGATGCATGATTCTTTTTTTATTGTTTCTTGGTACTTAAGTGGTTTAACAACAAGGTACTTTTTTTATCGGGCCAAAAGAGCCGTCTTCATTTTCTCTTTCGGGTGCGTGCATTTGATCACCTGATACATTTCTGCTTTGAATTGTTGTGTTGGTCTGTTGACTGATTATATGGATTATATGTCTTTCAGTTAATGAATCTATCTTTAATTTACATCACAAACAATCCTTTAAAAGTATTCTTTTCTAGAAGTTAATTAATTTATGATTTATAGTTTTATTTGATACCATTCAGTTGGTAGAAATTGGTAGAGATTTGAAGTATATACATACAGGAAGACCTTCTATATGTTATCATCTATACTAAGATTTTAATATCTTGAATTAGTTTTTAATTACTTATCTTGTTTTGATTATATGATTTTCTTTGTAGCACGAGTGTTCCATCGAGATTTGAACCCAGATAACATCCTTGCTAACACGGACTGCAAATTTAAGATCTGTGATTTTGGTCTAGCTCATGCATCATTTGACCCTGCAGACCGATTTCAAGTACACGTTTAGACTTGAATTTAACGTATACGACTCCTAATAATGTCAACAGGGTTGAGGTATAAAGGCAAATGACTTTGCGATTAATTGTTTTTGTTGCTTGACGATATTTTTTTTTTATTTTTTTTTTGGTTTTTGCTGCTTTGGAAAGTGTAGCGTTCGACACTGGATATGATTTCTCATACATGGATCATGGCATGATTTCAAAACCAAAACCTAGGTAAACACTATGGCGTTGAGGTGGCAAAACGGGCCAAACGAGTATCATGTTTGGTTAGAGTTGTTAAATTATAAATAATTTAAGTATGAGCAATATTAACATATAATTTGTAAACCAACACACCAACAGCTACTTGGTTTCATAACTGGTTTAGCCATGATCAGTTTTGGCAATTGATGACACAACCTGACCAGTATTTTTTCTCTTGAACTTTAAAATTATTACCTGCTTTCATGAATATAGCTAGACAAAGACCATGTTCCCTCATAAATATATATCTTTCTGTTTTATATCTATAAAATAGTAAACAATTTCAATCTTTTTATTTACAGGTTAGCTGCCCATGCGAACATGGAGTTAAGTACAATCAAAATAGCAAAGTATAACCTTCAAAAAGACAACTGAACAATCAAGTTTCAGAATGATATGTGGCAGAGAACCGGTTTGAAAAGATCTACAACAAATTGATTGCAGTTAGGTTATGTGACAGTTCATCATTTAATTTGGGGTTGAAAGAAACTTTATTTCGGGTTGCAATTTGTTAATTTTTTTATGTTCTCTTAATATAAATTGTATAATAAATTGAGTATAAAGAATATATTTTGTTTTCAGTGTAGAATGATTTGTTTATTTTTTTTTTGAACGACCAACTAAGTAACGCCGGGTACTTCGTACGCGGCCCCCATTGGCTAAAGGTAGCCCGAGCCAGCCACTAGTCCGGACGGACGAAGCCCCTAGTGGTCCACCTATTGAGGGATTCACCGGATAAAACCCGACCCCCACGCCCGCCAAATGGCACGACAGCGAGGAGCCGGTAAAACCGGGTGAGATCAGGACTCGAACTATGGCAAACCATGGTCATCCCTCATATTTCCCATATAAATTGGTGGTAGTGAGGTTTGAACCCTCTACCTCTCACTAGTAAAGTGAGTGCTCTACCATTGAGCCACAACCAATTTATAGAATGATTTGTTTATTGAACATCACTTATGTATACTTAATCTCTTAAATGATTTGATGCTTTGAGTGTATACAACTATACATCAATTGTTCGGCTGCACATTTGACTTCACTTTAGCCTACGTTATCGTGATCATATCAAGTATTTCATTTAGTAAATGATCAGATTTATGTACTGCAAGTTGTATTCGGATCCTGCCACATCGCGCGTATACCTACTAGTGTTTTACATATAATTGTAATTAAATGTAATCATAAAATTAGCCTCCAAAATCCGAATCATTCTATTCTTGTTAACCACTACCCACCCACCATAAACACTTTTCAAATTTCAAATGCACCAGAAAACATATATTATCTCTGAATACACCCTGAAAACGTGGTGTATGAAATCCCTGAAATAAACCATAAACCCAGTCCGCTTAATCAAAATTCAAATCCAGAGATATACAACAAAGGCCTACGATCAATGACGATGGACCGAGAGAAAGATAGAGATACAGAGCTGGAGACTGATATGTACACTAACTGTTTCTTCTTAGGGCTCGATCCGTTAATCATCGGCGTCGGGTCAAATAACGGCACACCTCGGGTCGGCTTATTCAAACACTCCAACCCTAAGTTAGGCGAACAGCTTCTGTACTTCATATTATCATCTCTCAGAGGTCCAAAAGTACGCCTCTCATTTTAACTACATTATTATAATTATTACGTGAATGTTATGAACTCACTAATCGAGATTGATTGATACGATCGTATTATTATTATTATTAAAGTTTATCTTTTATTTAGTTTCCATTGTAGTCAAATGTCTTCTTATCGTTTATCTTTTTCTATTTTATGTCTTTTGTTTTCCTATATATTGTAATCTCTTTTAAGAAAAGAATAAGTAAGAATTATTATTTGGGTTTATTTTCTCTTCTTCTTTTATGTTCTTGGGAGATTGACGGTTGTCTCGAATAAACTGTAACATTGATTGATTGATTGATGTTATAGGAATTTGATAAAGTGTGGCTGATATATGATTCTGCTCAATCTCGCGATTTCCGGAAGGTATTCAATTCAGGATTATGATTGATCATTCAATTTCAGTTTCAATTTTGAAGAGTAGGTTTGATGTTATGGCTTTTGTTTGTGATCAGGTTGTACAAAGCATCATAAGCGAGCTTGAATCGCAAGGAGCGCTTCCGAGAAGTTACTCGAGAGTTTCGTCGCTCGCTACCTGTCGTGGACCGAGGTTTTCGATTTTGTCTCCTGATGAATGTTATATGCATGCAGTAATAATCTGCTTGGTTTAGTTGTGATTATATGCACAATGTTGCTGTGTTATCTGTAGTAATTAGAAAATGCACAAAATATAGGATATAAAATCTACTATACTACAAATTGGTGCCATTTATTAACTGTGTGTTATACATCACTACAAGCAGAATAGTAGATTTTTCTAAAAAGCATCTGACCTGTATATTGTATAAATATAAAAAAAAGTTACATATATGCGATCAATGTGGTAAAAAATCGAATATCGGTCAAAATTTTAGTAGCATGCAGAATTTATATGTATACATGTATAAAACTGTAAGCATATATAATATTTTAATAGTAATATCAAAAGTCAAAACTCAAAAGCGTCAATATTTGAAACATGATCTAATTGTAAGCCATGAACTCTTCCTTCGAGTTCAATTCAACAAAGGCATCCAAAATATTGGTCAATGTCGCCGATAATATCGATACCGATATTCTGACCGATATTTGAACTGATATGTTGCTTGGGACCGATCACCGATATATTGCCGATATTAACTGCATAGCTAGGTAGATTGAAGCCGGTATTAATAATTTGATATGGTATATGGTAACAACAGATTTGTGGAACTATTGTGGCAACTTTCTCTGCATGCTTTAAGAGAAGTTCATAGGCGAACATATGCAGCAGATGTAGCCTCAAATCCACTTCCTGCGTCATTGACCGATGTAGCTTTCTCACACGCAGCTTCACTTCTTCCTGTAACAAAGGTACATCGTTATTTTTATGATATAAAAACAAACTTAACATTGCTAGTTTAAACTTTAAATGAAAAGATCTAAATTGTTGAACAGGCTAGAATAGCATTAGAGAGGAAAGTCTCTAAAAAATGCTGAGACAGCAGTGCAGAGACAGGCTATGTGGTCAAGCTTGGCTCATGAAATGACAGCAGAGTATCGTGGTCTTTGTGCTGAAGAGGTATGACTGTTTCTGTACTTCACCAATTAAAGATTGTTTACACTGCATAATCTTTCTGTGGAATATTTGAAACTCAGGCATATTTGCAACAAGATTTGGAAAAGTTGCATGACTTGACGAACAAAGTAAAGATGGAAGGTGAACCATGGGATGAACTTGTATCTAGCTCAAGTCAAAATTCTCATCTTGTTCAGAGAGCTACTCGTTTATGGGATTCTTTACTGTCCCTTGAAAGTAAGAAATATATATTTTTTTTATTTGATAAGTTATCATTTGGATTTATCACCTTGTTATTGTGGTCAGAAGTTTTGTATCTTATATATCATTAAAGTAGTACCTTTTTGATATGTATAATTGAAATAAAGTTTAATGTGAACATTTTAATTACCACATTTGTTGCATGATGACACAATTACCAGTGGTTGTGATCATTTAGTTAGGTATATGCACCACATTTATTGCACGATCACATAATTATCTGCAATTGTGAAGTAATTGGATTTCTATAACTATTTTGACCTGCAGGTCAACATGAAGTTCTTGCCTCAGGGCCAATTGAGGACCCGATAGCACATCAGGAGCATCGGTAATCATCTCTTGAAAACCAAATCTTAACTTTTTATAACTTATAACTTACTTTTTTCGGGCTCTGTTAGTGGTGTGTGTGTGTGCGTGTGTGCATATATATATATAGGGACATGTTCAAGAGGGAACTCAAAAAAAGCGGGGAACTCTTCATTTTACATGTAAAAAAGTACTAAAAATTTCAACTTTCATGTAAAAAAACACATTTTTACATAATCTTTTTAGAGCTTTTACATATAAACACATGTTGTAGAAGTCGTTTTCAAAAACAAAAAAACATTTTTTTTATTTTTAGTTTAAAAACAGTAAAAAAAATTTTTTTTTACACTTTTTTATTGGAATGTCTTCTACATGCATTTATAAACAAAAAGTCCAAAAAAGCTTATGCTAAAACTAATTTTATACATGTGAAATCGAGCTTTATATTATTTTTTACATGTACTATGAAGAGTTCCCAAGTTCCCCACTTTTTTTGTGTTCCCTCTTGAACTTGTCCCTATATGTATATATATATTTATTATGTTTGTTTGTCAGATACCGTATATCGGGTTCAACTCTTCTTGCAGCTATAGATGAAAGTAGCTCATCGGGTAATGTAGATAAAGAACAAAGTAATAGATCACAGTTGAAAATAAATACAGAAAATGTGAATGAAATGATGAATTCTTCAGATGAAAAAACTGATAGACGCGGAAGAGGTCAGCCCACGGTCGATATTGCAGAAGTTATAAGGCGATGGACACATGCCCTGCAGCGTATACTTAAACAGGCACTTCATCTGGTATTCTTATTTTATGGACCTATTTGGAGATTCATCTATTTGATTAGAAAACAATAATGCAGATGCTGTAATGTTTGAGACTTTGATATTATTATAGGCAAAGGCAAATGATGGTGAAGGTCCAGATCTTTTGAGAGCTGCAAATGATGGTGGTACTGGTCACACTGAATCATTAGCTGCAAAACTTGCTGAACATAGACAACTTTTACCTAGCATACAGGCATGTTAACCTCTTGACTATATTTACTTTCAAATAAAACTAAAGATTTTAGGAACACATTTTTTTATCCTTCTGATTACCAAAATTTAAAATTAAGATCTGTATTCACAATTTTCCCCGTTGTCATCTTGCTGTTACACCCAATATTGTAATATACACAGATTTGTTATGTTTCTTTTGGTCTAGCAGCTCTTGGTAAATTTATAAAGGCTAACTTACAGTTTTAGTTCTTTATGTATAGGGTAACTGGCATATTGTGTCCTTTAACTTCATAAGTACAAATAACATCCTTGAAGTTCATATGTTCTCACACTTTTCATCCTTTAGTGGTTAACATATTTTGTTAGTTAAAAAAGGGCGATTTTGCCCTTACAACCAAAGGACAATATGTGTAATTTTTACAATTGTTTTTCTTTTTTTTCTTTATTAATTAGTTAATCAAGTTATTTATTTTATATAGATATATCTTTTTTAATAATTTATATATTTTTGTTTGATTAAGTTATTTACTTTTCTCTTTTTTTATCATTGTATTTCAAACAAATTATTTAATCATTTTTCAGGTTTTACATACTCAATTAAAAAGTGGTCCACCAGTAATACAAAGTTCAATATCAGAGCTGACCGAAGAAGTTAACCGTCTCCCCACTAATCTTCCTCAAATGACAAATCACCATGGTACATCCTTCTTGACTGTTCAAGTACAAAGCACTGGGAAGACGAAGGTAGTTATATCATTTATTATTATTAATATGATTTTGTGATTACCAAACAACTCAAAATGTTCTTTCAAGTACTAAAATACACATTCAATGAATCAATGTCCAGGAAAGTGTCAGTAGTGAGGTCACAGATGTTGCTTCAAGATTATCATCCGTTAATGTTTCGTCTAGCACTGCTGCTTTAAAACTACCACCTCTATTTAGTTTGACACCAAATGCAACTGCCAAAAGTGGGAATTTTAACAAGAGACAGACTCAAGTTCATACTAACCAATTAGAAAATGTATATGAAAAGTTACCTCAGGAACAAACTGTAACAAGTAACCAAGCAAATACACCAGAAACAGGTTAATATAGTCTCTCCCACTTGTATACTTGTTTTTTTAAGCTTTACTTTTAATTACCGTTTTCATCGTTTGCAAACAATGATAATAACAATTATATTCGCAACTTAAAGAAGTCTGTGAGAGAAGCAGCTTTGGCAACATGGGCCATCGGTAGGGGCCATATTGAACCGTGATTCTAGCATAGTTTGTTATGATTTGGTTTCCATAGTTGCCAATTAGAACAAGATAATCAATCTGATGACGGAGCTGAACACTTCTTTGTTCCCCTATCGGGAACCGGGCTTTCTCGTATGGGCCCAGAAAAGAAACCAGCTTCATTGAGAAGTAAACAGTTGTTTGTATCTGAAACACAGTACGTTGGTGGAGAATCATGTTCCAGTGGAAATGGTGAATGAGTATGATGGGTAAATGGTTATGAAGATTCTGAAGGATGATTGTCGTTTTATGATATGGAGGAAACTCATGATCAAGTCTTTTCACCTCCGTTTCTTATGGATGCTTCTCTGTCTGCTGATGAGGCATTTGAGGATTTACTTGGTATGTTGCTCTGAAAAATACATACACATGTACATATAGATATGTAATTATATATGTACATAAATATATATGTGTATGCATATATATACACACATATATGTAATATATATATATATATATATATATATATAGATAAAGGATCAAATACAATAATCCCTTATCATACAATAGGTACGCGAGTTTCTTCACCATCGATTTTCAAAAAACACGCGTCCATTCTGATCCTCTGCTCCACTGCTCCATCGATTCCCTACGCCGTCACCGTCACCGTCCAATGATTGCATCTACCGTCACGACCGTCGACGGTACCGTCGTGAACACCATCTTTCTCGTCACGCCTTTTTCATAGGTCAGTTGATAAAATTGATCAATTGAAATTGAAATTGTTGAACTAATTGATCAATTAAACTTTGAAATTGGTCTAATTAATCATCAATTTGAAGTTTCAATTAATCAATTTTGAGTTTTGAGTAAACCCAGTTGCAGACGTTCCATATTTTGTTCATATGATCGAATCAATGATCAAATTAACGGTCAATTGATGATTGTTTGATGATTATGAGATTATATGAAGTGATTTCAATGTTTAATTTCATGTTTACAGGTGTTTAATTTTTATTTTTTTTGTTAGTTTTAGAAGTTCTGAACACCCAGAACTTCTTAGAACTTCTAAACTTTATTAGTTTTGAACACCCAGAACTTCTTAGAATTTCTAAACTTTACCAGTTTGAACACCCAGAACTTCTTAGAAATTCTAAACTTTATCAGAACTTTTAAACTTTTTTTAACAACCTGAACTTCTTAGAACGTATTAGAACGTTTAAAGATGTTCATTGTTTTTTGAACACCCAGAACTTCATTGAACGTATTAGAACGTTTAAAGTTGCTCTTTTTTTGTCAGGACGTTTAAAGCTCTTCAGTTTTGTTTCAGAACGTTTAAACATAATATTTTGAACCCTAATCAGAGCTCGATTGAGTGCGTTATTTCTGCAATTCCATAATCGATTGATGATTCTAAAGCCTCTTACAGATCAATTCGATTGATTAAATCATCAATTTTGGTGTTTATTTTGGTCAGAACGTTTAAACTTTGAGCAGAACGTTTAAACATGAACCCTAATCATAGCTCAATTAAGTGTGTTAATTTGTATTTTCATAATCGATTGATGATTCTAAAGCCACTTACACATCAATTCGATTGATTAAATCATCAATTTTTGATCAATTTGAAGATTTTTAATGTTCAGGGACGTTCTATTTCAATTTTGGTTTTTGACTTTAGAGAGCTCATACTTTAAGCTGTGATTAGAGTTTAGAAATTAGATTAGATTGAGAGACAAGTTCCGAATTTGGATCATAGTTGATTTGTAGTCGACGAATTTTGATCGCGAACTACTGTTGGGTTATTTACGAAATTGCCACCGCGCGTTTTTTAATCAAACGCTCTGGAATGTCGCGTACTTAATGTATGATAAGTCGTTATTGTACGTTAACCCACCCCTATATATATATATAGGGGTGGGTTATAATAAAAGAAATAGTTTTCTAGGAAAAGTAAGAATAAATCTAAACCCTTGGATCTATTATCGAGTCTAAATAGTTTCCTAACTTTAAATTTCATATTATTCTCACTCTTCCTGCAAAACTATGTCTTTTTATTTTAACCATTTTCTATATATATATATATAGGTTTAGGTTCATTTCAGAAGTATTCTTAGTGCGAGAAATGCGAGAAAAAATTCTAACCAATCATAATTTTTCATCTTGTTCTCTATTTATTTAAATATAAGGGTATATTAGTAAAATCTTCATGCTTAATGTTATGGTAAATATTAATTGTTTTAGGAGTTTTAATTCATTGTTTTGTTATTTGATTTATTTTTTTATTGTAACCGTTTTTATTCAATAAACAAAAATGATTTCACTGTCAAAGTATTATTTTAAATAAAAAAATTTGATAGTGTGATCAAATACATTTAACATTTGTGAATTTAATTATTTTTTTTCAATTTTTTTTAAAGGTCAAGTTATTTTACAAAGGGTAACAAAAATGAGAAGTGTGAGAAGCCATAAATAATTGACATGTGTCAAGTGGGGACCAAAAGAAAAAGGGTATAGAGGTAATTGTACACATTTTCTCTCTTCACATGCAAGGTACATGTTAATACCCCTATCATTTTAGAACGTTTATAAGTTTTTCGTATGATATTTTTTTTTTAAAATTTCATCATAATAACAAGCGTTTTTTTATCTTTAATATGAGTATGATTTTTGTTATATAAAATTTAAAATAAAAATCACGTCATTGTGTCTTTTTTCGTCATTGTGTCTTTTCGCTTATCACTGTGCCTTTTCGCTTATCACTGTGCCTTTTTTCGTCATTGTGTCTTTTCGCACACCATTGTGTCTTTTCGCTTATCATAGTGTCTTTTTTTGTCATTGTGTTTTTTGCACACCATTGTGTCTTTTCGTACACCATTGTATCTTTTCGCTTATCATTGTGTCTTTTTTTCGTCATTGTGTCTTTTCGCACACCATTGTGTCTTTTTTCGCCATTGTGTTTTTTCGCAAACCATTGTGTCTTTCCGCACACCATTGTGTTTTTTTTCGTCATTGTGTTTTTTCGTACACCATTGTGTCTTTTCGCACACCCTTGGTTTAAAAAAGCGCGCTCAAGGCGAGGTGAGGCGAGAAGCGACCCAAGGCGAGCACCTCAACGCTTTTGCCTACCCAAGGCGAAGCCTGTTAAAAAAGCAAGCGCTTTTTGCGCTTTTGTGCGAAGCGAAAAAGCGAGGAGGCGAAGGCTTTATGTACAAAAAGCGACCAGTTAACCCATTTTCAACTTAACCTTTATAATTAGTCATTTCTAGACTTTTCACATGTAATACACTTTTGAAAGTTGAAACACTTTCGAGTATTTGTTACTCGATAACTTGTTTTTATGCGACTTTGATATTTCGGGCAAGTAATATAGTACTCGAAAAATTGTTCTACGCTACTTTTGGAATTTTATGATATATATATGTTGATGTTTTAGACGTTTAATATATATTATAATTTGGTTTGTATATAATATGTGGCTTATAAATAATTAAATATTTATTAAAATAAGGTCGCCTTGTGTTCAGAAAGCGTTTGCTTTTGCGCTTTTCGCCTCGGCTTAGGACCTATTCGCTTTTGTTCGTCTCACGCTTTTTTAAACCAAGCGCACACCATTGTGTCTTTTTGCTTATCATTGTGTCTTTTTTCGTCACTATATTTTTCCGCACACCATTGTGTCTTTTTTCGTCATTGTGTCTTTTCACACACCATTGTGTCTTTTCGCAAACCATTGTGTCTTTCCGCACATCATTGTGTCTTTTCATTTATCATTGTGTCTTTTTTCGTCATTGTATTTTTTCGCACACCATTGTGTCTTTTTTCGTCATTGTGTCTTTTCGCACACCATTGTGTCTTTTCGCTTATCATTATGTCTTTTTTGTCATTGTGTCTTTTCGCACACCATTGTGTCTTTAACTTGAAACGTAAAACACAATGGTGAATACGTATAACACAATGACCTAAGACGTAAAAAACAATGGTGAATACGTATACCACAATGGCCTAAAACGTAAGACACAACGGTGAATATAATGACTTGAAACGTAAAACACAATGGAAACAACATATTACACAATGACACAATGAACAAAAAAAAAACACAATTAAAAAACCCATTAATTTTTTTATTTTTATATACAATATGATACTCATATTAAAGATAAAAAACGCTTATTATTATGGTGAATTTTTTTTAAAAAAATAATGTCGTATGAAAAAGTTATGGAAATTTTAAAATGATGGGGGAATTGACATGTGCCTTGCATGTGGAGAGAGAAAGTCAACAAATGTGTGTTATTACCTTCATGCCCTTTCCATCAATTTTTATTTATTAAATTAATCTCAGCCATTCAAATCTAAGATAAACGGACATGATTTCTTCTCACCCTTCTCATTTTTGTTGTCCTTTGTATTTTAACTTTACCCTTCTTTTTAGGTGGACTTCATAAACTTTCATATTCAATATTTTTCTTAGCATTTTGTGCTACGAACAACACCACATGTAATATATTTGTTGTTATTTCATATTAATCTGGTAGCAGTGTGGGAACAGTTTGTTGCAGTGAATGGACAATTTGTTGCATCGCCTGGATAATATATTGCACTATAGGAACAATTTGTTGTAGTTTATGAACAATTTGTTGTTGTGTTGGGATAATTTGTTACAGTGGTGTTTGAGATAATTTGCGGCTGTGTAGGAACCATTTTTTTTGTGTAGGAACAATTTTAAAATAAAATATAACGTGCAAACTTTATCCAAATTCCATAAATAAGTCATAAACACCTAACCACTTAATTTAGTTTACATAAAAACATAATTTAAATATAATGGGAAGAAAAATAATATCAAATGTTCTTAGTCTCATTCCGTTTTATTGCCTTTCACCACGCGTGAAATCGTGTTTCTAACCAAAGCCTCCCCTATGTTGTTTGGCAATTGGCATACTTTCAAACGCCAAATGACTTCAAATCTATTTTCAAGGAAAAGAAAAATGAATTACTTCGGTATACAACTTTTATAAATTAACTAACACATAAATACGACACGACAACAACTCATAAAATACCATACACAAATGGCACTAATAATAAACAATTATATTTATCTTATTACTTATACTTTAAAAACACCACATGAACTATATCAACATACCATTTACACAAAAAAAAAAACACTATTCCACTTGAATTATAATCCAAAATGACGTATACCAAAAAAAGATTAAATTGTCATATGTTTATAGTACACAACAAAAGATCATATTTTCATACACAAATCAAACCTAATAGAAATCTACTGTTCATTTATACAACACCTACACAATACATACACAACCAAAACAATTATACCACTCAAACAACTTCATAACCAGCTGTAATCTACATATACAACACACCTACAAATGCAGTTATATTGTACAATCAATTGTAATATACAAATTACTTTATTTTAGCAATAATACAAATTTAATTTAAACTATGAAATATTTTACTGAATATCCGCGTTACTTATCAAATTGTTAGTAGTGGAGCAACACAAAATGCATTGCAATATTCTTTAAAGCAACACACATTATAATATAAAACTCTTAACTGATCAAGTATGAAGAATAAAATAAAAATGCACCTACAAAAAATGGACTTTAACTACACATAACGAACTATGACGACACACAGTAAAATATGTACCTTCACACAACGACATGTAACTACAGAAGAAGATATGTAAAAGATAAACATGTAACTACACAATAAAATATGTACCCACATAATAATATTTGTACCTACACAGAACGAGATGTAACTACACAATAAAATATATAATTAAATATGTACTTACATAGAACGAGAAGTAAATAAAGATCTATAAATGATAAACCTTAACTAGTGTAGGTTTAGATTAACACCATATAAATTTCCCCCAATTTGTATATACAAAAAACCCTCGTTTTTTTTCCAAATCAATACACTACCAATTTACTTTACATTCTACCTTGATTCTACAATACACCACCAATTTAACCACATACCTTTAATTTCTTGTCCACGGACCGGTCATTGTAGCAAATGAGAAAACCCCAAATCGAGATTCCGAACATACATACACAGACATTACGATCGATTGCTTCTTATACATATCGATTGCTTCTTATACATACACACTTCAGAATAAAAACACTTTAAACTCTCTGATTTTGTGTATAAATTTCAAAGTTTCGTATGAATTTCGTGAGAGGTTTTATGTGGAGTGGTTATGTAGTGAAAGTAGGGAATTGAAGACGTTACATATTATAAGGCTACACAACATTGACAAGTTTGCCCTTTATGTAGAAAACAAATGTGCAAAAGTTCAAATTATTTACAAAAAAGCCATTTTGTATCTTAAACCATTGATTTGTGTAATGGATGGTTAAGATTAACTTCTCGCACTTCTCACTATAAAATCATTTCTCGCATGAACCGTCCCCTATATATATATATATATAACCATCAAACTAATTTGTTCATATTGTTTTAAAAAGATTAGGTGAGAGGAGTATGAAACAATAAGTCAATAACTATTCCATTTTCTTATGTTTTTAAGTTTTTAAGATTGGGAAAAATTAATGGTTCATTTTTTGTTTTCACATTATCAGGAGTAAATTACAAACTTTGTCCCTAAACTTCATCTATTACACTGTCCATCCATAAATGAACTACTAATTTCTAAATAATCAAGTAAATGTAATTCTTGTACGAAAATTTTCTACCATTTTCATTTGCAGCACCTCTATCAGAAACTGAAATGGCGTTGATGGTTTGAAAGCAGTTGCTGGTGTTGCACTATTGACAAGATGATATAGTTTCTATAATTGGTCTAGTTTTTGGTTTTAATAGTATCATTTAGTTATACATGGTGTTTATATGTTTGACGCGCTAGTCAATTTGGCTCATGTTAGCAATGTGAATTGTGAAGGTGCTACATTTGGTCAAAAAATGATATTAACTCGTGTCCATTTTTTTCCATTGTCGATTGAGTGAGCTTTGTATTTATCCATGTCGCTTGCTTGGTCTTTTGTATGCATTAATGGTTTAGTGGTTGATATGTGGTAAGGTTTCAAAATATGCCGGTTGAGTGGCGGGCTTCAAAAATCTGATTAATATTTACTTAACACAAATCTGTAAATTTAAGTATACATACTTTGGAAATTTATGAAATTTGTATACATTCTTAAAATTGAATTAGGATGTGTGACTTTAAACAAATAATTAGGATATGAGAGTTTAAGAAAATAATGGTTTAAATGTAACATTGTACTTGCACGTGTTTACGAGATTGTCTTCCACAAAAATGGTCAAGGATGGCGGTTGGTGGGTTTCAAATGCATGAGTGCATAAGTCACAATACATTGAACAAGTCATAAGTGTAACTTTAGTTGGTAAATCACGATAAGAAGTTAAATGTTAGAATGACAATATAAAAACATAGCAAAGACTAGTAAAAGAAGGTCGATATAAAGAAAGCAACAATATAACCAGTGTAACAAACGTAATCACCCAACAAATGACACCACCACATTTCACAAAAAATAATTTATATTTCATATACAAAGCCAAACTATGAATCATTATTTGTATTATTGGTGCATTATTCTATGTACCAATATGAGATGTTGTGCAAACATATAGACTAATCATTCCTGAGAAACATACAAATAAATGGAGATGTCGTGTTTTCATACCACTGCCTTGACCGGTATCATATCATTGATGACGCATGACATGCATGTAGACCCCCGCTGTACATATAGGTGTGTATTGGATAACAGAGTACGCAAACATAACGACAACCTAACATATATTAAGGCTATATCATAAAGCCAAATCTTATTATTTACCAGAACAAGTCTTAAAACTTAAAAGTATTGAATTCTAAATAAATAAGGAATAAGAAAAAGCCCTCAACCATAACATCATATTAAAAACCATATACAAAAGTTCAAAAGCTTACTAAATACCCGGAAGCAAAGGGGTTAATTTTGAAAGACTTAAAGATATTCCTAGCTTAGTTGATAAACAAAAACAAACAACCACATCTAAGTGGTTTTTTAACTATTTATATAAAAGTTGAATAATAAAGAAACATAGAATAAAAAGTAACTTTTAGTGAATAAAAAACCACATTAGCACATTCAATACCTTAATAAAATGTTTTAAAAATCGGTATTTTATTAGTACTGGATTGGACTAAAAAATGACATAACCGGTTGAAACTCTTGGTTCATCTGGGTTATACAATTTACCTTATAATTTCATAAAAATGTAACTTAAGCTAAAAAAAAACCAAAAAATACATGATCCCATAATAAAATATCATTCAAAAGCTCATCTATATTCAAAGAAACAATACAAAAGCACTTGATTTTTAAACAAAGCTCTTTTAAAATAAAGGCACGCAATAGATTTATGCCATTGGAGTGTTCTATGCATCGAGTTCACGTTCGCTTAAAAGATGAAATTCACTCTCATTACCAAGAAGAATATAACTACTTTCATTTCCTACTATAATATATAGAAGATTTAGTTACCTATAATCATAATATACAAAAATTAATGAACTAAGTAACATATACGAAAAAAGGGCCTGAAACATAAAAACTATGATAGGCTTTTAAACCGGTGTAAATCGGTTTTATATGAAAACCGGCCGGCTCAATGTTCCATAAAACCGCTCAAATATACCGGGCTGCTCACCGAAATCTGGTTCAACCGGCCGGTTTAAACCGGTTTTTTAAAACACTGCCTGAATACCCGATATATAATTTCTTTCACACAACTATATAGTGATTCTTAGCGTTATTTTTTTAGAACAACGACTTTCTTATGTGTTTCTTGTATCAGCAAACCATCACCCATTAAAACAACACCAACATTAGTTGATTCCAAATTAAGAGCAATATCTATTGTACGTTCTTGAAATTCTACTAATTCACCCGCCATTACTTCATCAAGACCATGAATACGAGCAATACCATCACCTACTTGAAGTACGATACCGGTATTTACAATCTTTACTTCTCTATTATATTGCTCAATACGTTCACGGATAATATTACTAATTTCGTCGGCTTGAATGGTTACCATGAGTATTTCTTAATTCTTTTTTGAAAAAAAAATCAATAAAAAAAATCAAAAATAATGCCTAAACTAAAGTAGAATGACTAATCCGTTATTTGTTTCATCGCCGCCAATATGCCAATATTGGCACTGATAGTACGTAAATGTAACTCGTTGTTTAAACAACTATTCAGAGTTCCTAGAGCTCCTTGTAAGGCTTGTTGGAAAACCCGTTGTCGGACTTGATTACTGGCTTTTTGTTGTTCAAAATTGATAGTTTCATTTTTGTAATTTTCTAGTTGTTCCAAAGTCTTATAAGTTGAATCAATCAAATTCAATTTTCTCGCTCTATTTCAGAGTATCCATTCACGCGAAACTCATCTGCTTCTATTTCTACTTTCCGTAAGCGAGCCCGGGCTTTTTCCAGCTGTTCTATGGCCCCTTCGCGCAATTCTTCTGAATTTCTAATAGTATTCAAGATTCTCTTTTTTCGATTATCTAATAAATCACTTAATGAAAGTAGATTATCTTTCCATTCATTTAAAAAATTCCATGATCCCTTCCCGAACCAAACATGAATCTTTCGATTCATTTAGCTCTCACACTCAATATAAATTCCCATATTTTGATTGTTCATGTACTGAGCCTATCCTCTATTCTTTTGTCATATTCCAAAATGAAATCAAAATATCAAAAGGAATCACTAATCCAAGATCAAAATATTCGGAGAACTCTTCTGACCAAACAAAAAATATGTAATTGTCAGCAAAGTTGTTTACTTTTTTTAATCCAAGAAGTTTTTCTTACTTTCTACACAATAAATAGGTCATCGATTCAGCATTGGCTAAAAAACCCCAATAAGTAGTTCAAATCATTTTATCGATATGAGTGTTATATATTGATAAAATATTTATTTTGAAACCATCTCTAAATTAACATAGTGGTAGAAAGAATACCATGCCGCGTCTGGACTTCAAACAATTTAGCTTTAACCATGTTAATGGTCCCACATTATTGGTTGATAGAGAATCAAAGTGGATTTTCCAATAAATTACGAAATGCTATAGTTCTTACATATGATTTCTGAATTGATTCAGAAGTAATTCGCGAGATCATGCACTCTTCTTTCTTAGATATAACTTTCCTAGTTATAACAGAAAAAGTACATCTGGTTGGATCCAGCCTATTCTTGAAATAAACAACTCGCACACACTCCCTTTCCAAAAAAGATCAAGACCCCAAGCACTACACTTACATTTATTAGATTTGTTGCTAAAATATCGGTATTAAACCCGAAACTCCTGGCGGATGGCCAGTGGCCCAAAGAAACGAAAGAATCGGTTACATTTTTCATATGATCTCCTCGTATAGATAGACTAAAAAATAGAACAGAGTTCTTTTTGTATTAATTTGTCCTATTTATATATATATAGTTATAGTTTCCTACTTTCTAAATCGAATCAAAAATCTATTCGATTTAGAAATCATGAATTACCTCCTTGGTCCCACCCCCCTCTAAAAAAAAGGCCTACGAACACGAACGGGAAGGATGAAAGCGAGTTGGTATGCTAATTCCTCATCTGCTAATCAGCCTTTCCCGTGGGTTATTTTCTCAACGAATAAGTAATTCTAGGAATGAAATCTTTATATAATTCGAAAAAACAAAGCACAAGTCCAGGGCAATAAAATATGAAAAATTTTTCTTTTTCATATTTATAATATTAAACAAAAGGATTAGCAAATAAAGTTCTAATGCTACAACCAGGCCACAAATTGTTAAAGCTTCCATAAAAGCTAGACTAAGCAATAAAGTACCTCGTATTTTTCCTTCCGCCTCGGGCTTTCTCGCGATACCTTCTACAACTTGACCCGCAGCAGTACCTTGACCAACTCCAGGTCCAATAGAAGCAAGCCCTACAGCCAATCTAGCAGCAATAACGGAAGCGGCAGAAATCAGTGGATTCATGATAAGTTCCTCGTACAAAAAAAAATGGTTAATGATACATTCAACCAATGAACTATGACTTAATTATTCCATTGCTACGATTCATCCAGTCGAAGTAACTACGAACTTCGAATTCAGGTAATAACATGATTGAATCATTAAAATTACTTTGATATCTCTTTTTTAGTTTCTCTCGATAAATTATTTGTGAATCCATACAACTTTAGTTTTTCCGTTTTTTTTGTCCCGAATCGCTCTTTGAATTCTTCGATTTTTTTATTGACTTAATCCGTTTATTCATTCAACTCACAGTCACAGATGAGACAGAAGGACTTCTATAGAATCCCCATCTACATTCACATACGATTAGTAGGGAAAATTAGATATATCTTAAGCTATTTTGCTCTTAATAGTTATTTTGCTTCAATTTATTCGCTACAAATCAAAACAAAAATTGAAGATTTAGTTACGATTAGAAATTAGAAATTTACTTGTCTATCTTCATCCAAGGATTCTTTATTCATACTCATTCAGTTGGACATATTGATCCAATTTTCTCATTTTGTTTCGCAATTTCATAATCCAAGTTTTCAGTTTTTAATTGACCTTGGATAAAAATCCCGAAAATTTCTATTTTCCTTGAATGTTTCATTGAAAGGTAAAGGATTTAATCCTTTAAAAGAAATAAAGTTTTTTATCGGAATATGAATCAAACCGAAAGACCCCTTAACTATTATGGGGGTTAATAGAACGAATCACACTTTTACCACTAAACTATACCCGCTACAATGCAATTATTATATATAAATGGACCTTTTGTCGAGGCACTTCTGTATATGTGTAACTGTGCTTCTTATATAAGAAGATATATTTTACTTACATAGTACAGACCCGTTCAGGAATTTAATGAACCAAGCCCTTTTTTTAACTCAGTGGTAGAGTAATCCCATGGTAACGCGTAAGCCCTTGGTTCAAACCCGACAAGGGGCTTTGTTTTTGTTTTTTCAGTCGTAGTATTCATATGAAGAATAGCGATATTCTTCATATGAATAAAAAAGTAACCAACTTTATAATGTATAATATTATCATCTAATGAGTTATAGTATATTAGTTATCACGAATCATGATAAGTCATATGTTTAATCACCAAAAAATCCTATTTTCAATTAGGCCAATGAAATCCATTGTAAAGATTAGAAATCAATAAAGGAAAAATAAGTGGACCTGACCCATTGAATTATGACCATATCC